>NC_133289.1:24357618-24627808 GCF_005239225.2 Populus alba
AAGTCAGAAAGTTGTGGGGTTGATGTTGTCTCTTATGGGACTCTGTTAAAGGTACTTGAATTTGAAATGGGGTGTTCTATTTTCGTAACTTTTGTTTTTGATTCATATTAGTTTGACTTTTACTTCAATTATTGTTCGATAGGGTTTGGGTATGGCTAGAAGAATTGATGAAGCATTTCAGATATTGGAATCAGTGGAAATGGGTACAGCAGTTGGAAGTCCAAAGTTGTCGGCTCCGATGATATTTGGTCTCTTAAATGCTCTAAATATCAGCAGGTTTGGTAAAATAAGAGAATGAAGTTATGACTTTGTTTTGTTTCCAGGTTCTTTAGTGGTAGCACTGGAAACTGTTAAGAGCTTTTCTTGATAAACTGAATAGATTGGATTGTGCTTGATTAGGATTACCATTTCATGATAAGACATCGAGCCCAAATTTGAAATATCTTGGACAAATTGCCTTTTCGTTGCTTGTATTAGTAAATTGTCTTTACTTATTGTGGTCTCACTACAAGCATGGGGTTTTTTTATTGATATTTTGAAAATCATGAGCTTATTTATATTGCTGCACTTGCACTGCTGTAGTGCAGGAGATATACGCCGAGCTAAGGGTCTTCTAGCCCGCTATGGTTATTTGCTTCATGAAAGCTGCAATCCTTCCATCTTGGTATATAACTTATTAATGAAGGTTGAGCACTGATCTGTACTTTTGGTTTCATGGCATTCCAATGAGCAAATATCTAGTATTTGTTATCATTTTAAACGTCTTTCTCTTTGACCTTTCAGGGATGTATAAGTGCTGGCTGTCCTCAAGATGCCTTGCCTGTGCATGATGAAATGTTGGAGTTAGGGTTAATCCCTGACAGGCTCACCTATAATACTCTGATATCTGCATGTGTGAAGGCTGGGAAATTGGATGCTGCTATGCAGTTCTTTGACAAAATGAAGGTCACAAGCATGCATTTGAAAGGCCAGTTTAGAGCCTCTGTATACAAGAAATTAGGTTGTTGCACAAGAAGTTACGTTAGTTTAGTTAATTATTAAACCCTTGATCTTTTTCAGGACAAAGCACAAAATTTTAGCCGTGACAAGCTTTATCCAGATGTTGTCACTTACACAACATTACTTCAGGTCAGTGAATTGTGCATGTATACTTTATTTTGTGATGAGGAGTTTGTGGAAATTTGAATTTGAGAATTTAGAATATTTACCAAAGTGTTCAAAAACCATTTAACAAAATGGCATGCTTATTTTACTGCTGAAGTGGCCTCTTGATCTTCTTGTGTGTGAGTCAGAGATTGCAGTTAAAAAAATTGTGTTTTAACTGTTGTATTGCTTTCCTTTCCTCTGCAGGGCTTTGGTGGTGCCAAGGATCTCCTGTCAGTTCTGAAGATTGTCTCTGAAATGAAATTGCATCGGAATTTAGTTATTGATCGAACTGCATTCACAGCAATGGTTGATGCAATGCTAAACTGTGGTTCCATGAATGGTATGCCACATTTGGATTTTTACTCAGGGTTCTGCAGTGCTGATCAATTTAGGTTATAAGCTGCATTGGAATTGAAATTTGAATTAATATCAGCATTTTGTAATATTTAAGCATTTAACCATATATGCATGCATGCATTCTTTTAAAAAAAGTGCTTTCTGTTTTTTTTCATGCTGAAATAGTACCATCTGATTCATTTTAATGGGTGAAGGCTACACAAAGTGTAGTTGAACTTCTACTTCTTTCACTTCTGACGCTAGCTGTCACACCCCTCTTCGAATTACTTTGGTAATGCATCTTAGTATCTTTGATTATATTCACTTTATAATAGTGCTTTAAGTTAGTTAAGTAAAACAACCTCTCTAATTGCTTCTTATTGTTACCTAATCAATTAAATTTACCAACCAGACATGTATTTATAAGCATACACAACCTGCTGTCCATTAAACAAACTTATATGACATCTTGTTGTCTTGTCTTGATCATTCACTTACATTTTACATCTTTGTACGTAGCTATCCTATTGATCAATTTTGCACTAAAAGAGTCCATGCATGATACGTTTACATGTGCATTTACATGTGTAATGACCCATACTCAAAAGCTAACCTATGAAAGATACAATAGCATCACTTAAGTTAAACTTCAAGCTAGGACTCCAAAGACTCTTCGGTTGGTAGCCTATCTCCTGAGCCCTCGTTCAATCTCATCTTGATTCTATGAAAATAATTTATCAACTACTAATGAGATGACCCAGTGAATGATTAAAGAAATAAGCATGGGAAACTTCATACGTTTTCAACATATATGCCTAACATCATATCGACATAATATTTGCACAAGTAAACATGTATGACAATTGAATGTCCACATCTCATATCCATATACTACTCAATGGTAGCATATGTTGCATTAGGTGGCCACAATTTCATGTAAAGCAAGCTTTCCTCATTTCACATATCATGTGCAATTATATCAACACAATATTTGGGCTAAAACATATCTTTCACTTTAAAAAACACATAATGCTTCAATCTTTCAAGGTCATACTCTTATTTAGCAATCATCATTTGAAGTTTCCATTGAAAACTAAGGTTATGCATATATATTCTGAAAATCCGGCAAGCCTTTAAAGAAATTCTTCATACATAAAAGCATCCAAAAACAATAGGATTTATGCATACTTATTAATTTAATGACTCACCATAAGCTTTAGTCCTTTTCCCCCTACTTTTTCCTTTACTTTCTTTTATAACCTCACAATCTATCTTTGGTTTTCTTTCTAACAATTCTAATGAATTTAAACCCCAATACCTTACAATTTGTTCTTGGAATACATGGTTTGGTAGTGTTAGTTTATAGGATGGTGTTTAGCTCTCTCTTAAGATCAAGAAATGGAAGAAAAGGAAGTAGTTGGTTGTGAAAAGTTTGAAGGAAAGCACATCTCTCTACCTTCCTTTTGACACCTGATAAACATGACATGCCAAAACTTGTCTTCCTTCGCCTACTTAATCATGCAAAATTTATCCTACTTCACCTGCTTAAGTTAGTAATTGCATTTTGAACCTTGTTTTCTTTAGTTCTTTGACTTTTGTCCCCTAATTTTCTCTAATCTTGCATTATTCTAAAGAAATCACCAATTATAGTCAATGCAAATTGGTGTTACACCAGCAATGGTTCTAAATTATTCTTTATATATAAACAGAGCAAAAGTCTTATAAGCACTCATGAGATATTTGCTGTGATACATCTAGGTGCTCTCTGTGTATTTGGAGAAATAATAAAACGTGCTGGTGTGAACCCAAAGCTTCGACCAAAGCCTCACCTCTATCTTTCCCTTATGCGTGCTTTTGCCAGTCAAGGAGATTACAATATGGTAAAAAATCTGCACAAGCGATTGTGGCCAGATTCATCTGGAGCCATCTCTCTAGCTCTTCAAGAAGAAGCAGATCATCTTCTCATGGAGGCAGCTTTAAATGATGGCCAGGTACTACAAACAACTGTGCTATTGCAAATAGTACTTAAATGATAAAGCTACTCTTGTTTCCAAATAGTACTACTCTCTGTGATTAGGATGTGATTGGGAAATTACTGAACATTACAATGTTTGTGTGTTATCCTTTTGTCAGGTTAATGTGGCTCTGGAAAATCTCACAAATGTTGTACTAAAATGGAAACGGGTACCATGGACAAGTCGAGGAGGCATGGTATGTAATTGCAATTTACTTTTCATGACTAAATGAAATGAAATGAAGAGTGACTATGATTTAGGCTTCATATCTAGTAATCTGTTTAACTGGATGCTCTGTATTATGCAATGTTGGAATCAGCTGAAATGTTATTTCTTACTGCTTGTCAACTGGCTCAGAGCATTACAAGTGTTTGGTGGATACGTTGACTTTTTGGGAAACCAGTGTTAAGAACATCTTTCAGACATTTCTTGATGGAACCTAAATTTCCATGACTTATTTAGTGCTTTGTCAACTGAGCCTAGAATTTTGTATTTTGAAATTATGCAATGTTACATGTGACTTTTTAAGTAATGGCTGTTATTTCTTACTAAAGTTGTTCAACCCTCAATTTACCTTTGAAATGTAGGTTGCTATGCGCATAGAGGCCTTGTTGGGATTCACCAATTCCATATTCAGTCCTTATCTGCTTCCTCAGGTATGTGAGTTTATTTATCAGCATTCATGTTCTTGAAGCATATATGGATCTCCTATTGACTGATAATGAAAAAAACACAAGATGGATAAATGTTGAGACTGGATCCACCACGAGTGATTCTTTTACATGAATGGCTCTTGCCAAGAACGCGACCCAATTAAATACCCTTAGTTAGCAAATATCTGGTCCTTGTTGGACTCTTTAGTAAACTCGTTTGTGGATGATAGATGCCAGTATGCGACTAAGAGTTTCCCAACTGTGATAACTTAAGGTCATGTTTGACGATCTACAAGCTACAGATCACCACGTTAACCTCTCTTACAATCTTGAGTTCAACCTCTCTGTTCAGGTATCACCAAGTGAACCAATCGAGAGCATCATGATGCCACTAAAAGCAGCTAAGCCTTTACTTGGTACCCTCCACTTGAAGAAAGTGGTTATGCGCTTCTTTTGGGATCAAGTTGTGCCTATTGTAGATGACTGGGGCAGCTGTGTGGGACTATTGCATCGTGAAGACTGCACCGAGGTACTTTCCCGTTCTTCCTTCTCAGTGACTTCAGATTATAACTTTGTTGACTCACCAAGTTAAATTCCACCATTATCAAGTCTCAATTGATGCTTATTTGGATGCATGATGATGATGTTTTAAATATTTTGCAGTTGAATGCCCCCCTGATGACAATGATGAGAAGCCCTCCACCTTGTGTTACAACCACGACGTCTATCAGCCATGTGGTTGATCTAATTTTAGAAAAGATGTATAGAATGGTTGTTGTTGTAAAATATAGTAATTTAAACAGTTCTACTAACAGCTCAGGTTCTAAAACTGTTGGAGTTTTTACAGCTGAACAATTATTTAAACTTGTTGTGCCTGTACAACGGCCATTGGAGCAAGAAAGAACTCTTGGTAGAAGATGGTGTGAGAATTTTGATGCATAATTGTATTTGTTACTCGACTGAATTCCTGTGCATTATCCTATTAAAGAAGAGTCTTCTCATTTTCTTTGATTAAAGAAGTCTCGGATTTCTAATTATTGGAGGGTATAATTCAGCCTCTTTCTATCCAATACTTCCACCACCACCACCTACATTTCATCACATTTGACACCAGAACCACATTGCCCTCCACCAACACCATCATTATACTCGTCATGAACACTACTACCTTATAATATATTAATATTAATTATTTATTTAGTAATTGATTGTTGTCTGAATAAGGGAAGGAATTTTGCACTGAATGGGTTCGGGTAGTTTGCTTGCAAGGTAATTTGTTCAGTCCTTTTCTTTTACTTGGTGGGTTAGAATTTCTTTCCAATTCTAAAAGTTTTGAAAAATTTTAAAATATAAAAAGAATAATTTATTTTAATATATTTTCGAGTAAAAAAATATTTTAATTTATTAAAATATCAGCTTTTATATTTTATTTTTTCTTGAAAAGGTATATTATATTTCATACAAGAAGTTAGGTCTGTTTCTTTAAACCAGAAAAAAAATATTTGGTTTAATAGGTTATGGATGAATTTATAAATTATTGAATTAAATTACTTAAATTCATTTAATTAAAAATAATATTATTTTATTTTTAATTAAACAAATTAATTGAGTTAATATTTTGTATAATTTAACTAAAATTCATTCAAGTTGGGTGAACGGGTTTAGCCGGGTTTAACCACCATAATCACAAGTGTCCTGAAACTTAGTTAGCAAGAATAAGATAACAGATGTTATAAGAAGATACAAAAAAATAGAAACAATTATATAATTAAGTGGCAAATCTAGGTCAAACGATGCAAATAGTGCATCTGTGATTTATCAAGTCTAACCCCCCTGTCACCCACCAAGACATGAAATTCCTCACGGTGGTAGCAGCAAAGTATACTGACAGACACGCTTCCTTGTAATAACCGTGTATCTTACGTCACAATCTTCTTCTTGTCCTAACCCTCCTATAAATTCCTTCACTCATAAGCTCTAAGCTACAAAAGAAATCAGAACTCAAAATGGGGAAGCAGAGGTGGTCAGCTTTCGGCCCTTTGAAGAGGGCAGTCAAGAAAATAAACTTTCTACTGAGCTTCAATTTCAGAAAGTGGCGATTGGCTTCAATTCTTAGCATTGCGTCCTCTTCTTCCTCTAGAAGGACAAGGAGGTTGAGCAATAATGAGAGAATTGGATTGCATGGGGCAATTGAAGATGTTGAATCAGATCATCAAAAGTACAAGCCAGTTCGAACATTTGAAAGGGTTAGAAGTTATGGCTCGTCAGATGAAGATATTGATAAGAGGGCTGAGATTTTTATTAATAATTTTCGACAGCAACTGTTAATCGAAAGGCAGGTTTCTTTGCAGCTGAGGTATTACAGAGGGAATAGTTTTGGAAGGGATTACTGAAGAGAATGCCAATCTATTAATAAATTTTTGTTGTGAGAAAATGATGTTAATTTCTTGTTTCCATTTGTTGGGATGCAGGAGAAAACTTGAATTGTAGTTCTTTCAATGATATGAGATTCAAGTGGTGGTTTTTTGTAATTAATTATTATTATAATTTATATCCTTAAATAATTATTTTAACTCAAAAGATTAAGCCTATAATTTATATCTAATATACGATTTATTATATCATTTTTTATCGCACCCTGGAACTCGAAATTTGCATGAATGTAACACTATCTTGTTCTTAGTGTTTAATTTTTATTAATTTAAACTAGATTCAAATTCAATTCTGATATCATATAATTTATATATATATCCTTTAGTTTGATTCTGGAACTGAGTTTTTTCTTATCTAATCATGAGTATCAAAGTTTTTCCTTTCTGTTACCAGAATCGATGTGCATGTGTAAGTCCTTTTTTGTTTACATAATGGAAAGGAAAAAATAAAACAGATTAAAGGGTTTTGTGTATCCTCTAGCAGCAATGCTTTTCAAAGACAACAATATCCAGAACCTGCAAGGAAACCTAGCAAACACATTGATTAGCAACCTGAAATTGAAGCTTTAATTAATCAGCTAGGTTCCTTCAGAACCAGATTCATAGCCTATGACAGTCTCCAATGCCCCAACCAGTGCCTTCACCCTCTTGTTTCCCTCCTCGCTAGAAGTGAATGAAAGATGATTTGGATTTTAACTTGATTCGACAAAACTGAAGGTTCAATTTCAAGTAGGGCCATTCAAGTGATTGCAATCCTTCAGAATCATAGCACGTTTGAAGTGGATGTCTCGTGTCCAATTCATCCATTCCACTGGGTAGGACATGTTGGGGTTTCCCAGAATTAAAGCACACAGCAAAAACAAAATTTAACGTGCTTCGGCAATTTATTTACATCCACATATGGCTGTTGTTTTCATTAACAAAGTGAAAACATACACATTACAATGAGGAGGAGAAATAA
Organism: Populus alba; assembly: GCF_005239225.2. NCBI lineage: Eukaryota > Viridiplantae > Streptophyta > Magnoliopsida > Malpighiales > Salicaceae > Populus > Populus alba. The sequence continues at coordinate 24,365,162 of NC_133289.1, forward strand.
ACACTTCTCAACTCAACTCACTCACACTCACAGAACTCTCTTTATCTGTTTCTTCTTGTGTCCAGCTCTCATAAGCACCCTTTATATATAGCTGAGATGGGAGACAAACCTCCCCATTTCAGTCAATCGTGGCTACCCCCCTTGCCTCCGTTTTCTACATTAGATTATCTAATTGCAAACACTCAACTCAACTCGCTCACACTCACAGAACAAAAAATATGCACAGAACGCCTATCTGCCGTCAACTGTAGACATGTTATTTGAGGCACAAGATTTATCAGCTCTAAGATCAATACCTGCGATTTGGAGTTCGTCTGAGGGAAAGTATGCAATCTATAAAGTGTCAAGAAATCTCATCAGAATGCTTTTTAAAATCCTGTAAAACAGCATAAAACTCAAAGTATCATAAGAAGCAACAAATTTGTTTCTGACACAAGGAACTCGCACACCAAAGTGCATGGCAAGCAATCAAATTCACAACTTGACACAACTGGACAACGGGGAAGCCCTTCTCGACATTAAGGATGTTTTCCATGCGAAACCCGGTTCAGGTTCCAAGTCATGGTTGACAACTATTTAAAATGCGATCCTATCTGAAGAGCAGTGGCAATTGTGATGATAAATCCTGTTGCTTTTAGGCTAGCCGAAAATCAAGCTTAACTAAAGATATTGAATATTGTTGCATTTTCCCCTTGATCTATAGGGTAATCTATTATTATATGAACTCTTCTTGTTGCAGCAATCATCGATTTTTGCATGATTGGACCCCAGAGAAGTCAATCTTCAAGTTTCTTTATATATTATGCTTACCTGAGCTGGTTGGTTTCTTTATAATCAAAGATACTAGGGTAGCACTTCTACTGAGTCCTGCCCTCCTAATAAAGGGAAAGGAAACAATAGAAAGAATGAAATTTCAAGGAGAAAGAAGCTGCTTGGGGTCGAGAGATTTAAATGTACAACTCATATGCTTGAAGACTGTTCCAGACGGTAATGTACCAAATATTCAGCTCATCAACAGTAAATTGCTTGGACAACTGAGGAAAAGGAAGCTAGAATGTTACGCCAAACACAAACGGCGACAAGGAAATTGAAAAGAACTTCACTTGAAGCAGTCCTATACTAGGTCTGATGTGGATGTCTGATCCATTTGACCCATTAATTTCGCACAGGAGTGTTCATTGATGATTCTACCATTTGGGGTTGCTAATTATAGAGTCTGGCCCTGTTATCAATCTGCTTGCTGTTCACATTTTTGTTAGCTAATTTTGTTCATTTATATTTTTATATTGTTAGACTTGAGTGGTTACAGGTCTGATGCCCAAAGAACTTCTGTATGCTTTAGTCTGTTAACAGAAGAAATTGCCGTGACATTCTTTTGGTTATCTACTCAACTTGGCATCAAATAAACATTTTAGTTTTATGTTTGCAATGGTCAATGAGGCCCTGTGCTCTGTTGGAGGGCTGTTAAAGAGGAGTGACACTGAAATGTCTGGCAAAGGGGGGCTTAGTTTTGGTCATTCAATGGATAAAATTGGGAAATTCCCAGTCAAATTTCTTTGGTTGTCCATCAGCAAACAAGAGGAAGGTGAGAATATCATATCTGAGAAATGAGAATTACTCGATCTTGAGGAAAATATGATGGTGAATATAATTGAAACACTGAATATTCAGTCCTAATTCCTACAAGATGTTCTGTTGAGACACAAACAAAAAGAAAAATAATAATTTCCAACTGCTTTCACCATGTAACGAGTTGCAAAAGGCCAGTTAAAGCCCTGGAGACATCCCTTGAGACCGTAGACATCATGGTCAAGCTTGGTTGGATTGAAATTCATCAAAACGGTCGAGCATCTCAAACCTTCATCTTCAAGGGATCTGGCAGACTCCCTGCAAGATACAAAAGAGAACATAAATACAAGAGACATTAGGAGCAAACATAAACTTGGTACAATTCACACCTTGTAGGGTAATACTCCTGCTCAACATGAAACTTGAAAGAGAGGGAAAGTGCAAGAGGTCAAGGGTAAAGTTTGACGCAACCAGCAAGCTTGAGCATTGTTGGAATCAGTCAAGGACCAATTGATTGGAGAACTGGGGAAAGAAAACAAGAAGTTATGCCAAACAAATACAAGTAGAAGATATGAAAAACTTTAAGTTGATTTAGTCTAATACCTAACTTGATGTGGATGTTTGGTGTCTGGTTGATCAATACCACACCAGAGTGCACAGATGATTCTACCATCTGAGACTGAATCAAACTTTTACTCTGCAGCTTCAACCAGAGAAAATACACATGATCAACAAACAGGGAAACACAACATATGCACATAATGGTTATCGGTCATCAACTTCAGACATCTTATCATTATTTCAAGATTTACAAGCTGTAAGATCAATACCTGCAATTTGGTTTTGCAAATGAAATGTATATGCAACGTATGGAGTGTAAACAGATTTCTATCAAGTTTGTCACAAGCCTGCAAAGCCCTGTAAATACAAGTATCATATGAAGAACTTTTGCAAATTTGAATAAGATCAACATTTATTATTTAAGCATAAAATTTAGTTTCTGTACACATGTTCATTCAGTAAACCCCATTAAGCAAAAGCATAAAGGCATTAAAAGATAACTTATGTACTAAACCTGATCCAGCCTGTTCCATCCTCTATAATGAAATCATCATTGAATACCTTTTCAACTTTATCAAACCCCAGTCCAATCATTGTATCTACACCAAAAAGATGTCCAAAAAGGGCAAAAAAGAAAGGTTAAACAGAAGCTGCATTTGCCTCAACAGAAACCAAAGAAGTAGGAAAATTTTGTTTTAGAGGAGTAGAACCTGATTCATCTACAACAAGAATTTAAGATTAATTATATCAGCAACTCTCCAAACAGTTTTTTCATCTTCAGAATTTGAAGCTCGGCTTACGGCTTCAATGTTACCGGAATTGCACCCTGTGAATATATAACTAATATCTATAGCGGCATCCAATATCCTCAGACCAATTTCCTGCTACCAAGATTCAATTCTAAAAGTTCAGTAAAAAATGGACACCACTAGAAAGGTCAATGACAACTTGACAGAAGCATGTGAAAACAGAAAATCACTTGCCTATTATAACCCAATATATTTTTATATTATGAAATCAAACTCAATTCAAAGAGAGAAAATACTTGGGAAATTGGATACTCTTAATGCATATAAAACTCACATGCTTCGAAACTAAATTGCTCATAGAAATTGGAAAGAAAACTAGAAAGTCAAATGCATGCAGAATCAATTTGTTGAAAAAAAAGGATAGATTAGGTGATTGGAGAAGGCTTTATTTTGTTTAGGTAGGGAAGAGAGATGGGGTAATCTGTCGTTTTATTGAGGGCTGAACCCCTTTCTATGTAAGAGCTTTATTTAAAAAAAAAAACTATTTTTATTTAAAAATATTTTAAATTAATATTTTTTATTTTTAAAAATTTATTTTTAATATTAATATTTAAACAAAAAAAAACAAATGGAACTTTAATTAATTAAAAAATGTTACCAATATTTATAGAAAAAATATAATAATTTTATCAGGTGAGATTTGTGTATAATAAAATAAATAAATAAATATAGAGAAAGAGCAGGGATTAATAATAATAATAATAATAATAATAATAAGAGAAATTAAATGAAGGAAGCTGTTAAAAACGTTTATGTTTAAGAATAGTAGCCTCACGGTGAAAATGCTCTAACCATCATACACGTAATAAAGAGAGAGAGAGTATGGAATAATAAAAATAAAAGAAAATAAATAAAGGAAGGAAAGGAGAGGTTAAATACCTTTCATACACGTGTAAGTGTTTTTATGTTCGGTGAAAATACTCCTTACCCTTTGTATCTCAATCCTTCACCCTTTACATAGCGACCCTCTTCTGTAGCCATCAATTACAATATATGGAATGTGTTTAATGTTAGGCCACTCCTCCTCCCTCTTCTTTCCCCATCTAGTTGTTCTTCCACTGCAGCCAATGATTATTAATTCTTGCAAAGAGGGAAGGTAGGGTATCGTCCCTTGAGATTCAGATTCAGATAGCGACTTCAATTCTTGGCAAAAAGTGAATTCTAATTTTTGAAGAGAATGCATCCCCTGATCAGGCAGTGGCAAAGACTTCAATCTTGAGCATGCCATTATCGATAGCCATTGAAGAGAAGAGAGATTTTGCAGCCCTACTTCCGGAAGAGATTCCATGTCATCAATTGAATGCATATATAGACTCTTCAATTTGGAGAGAGGACGGAAAAATGAAGAAGAAGAGACTGGTGATGTCATCTTCATTGTCTGCTGTAATGGCATTGAACTAGTGCCATCCAAATAAAGATCTTCATCGAGAGTTGGAAACAACGGCATTGAAGTCAGATTTGGACACACGCCAATACTCAAGGAAGAAAGACGTGGAAAAGAGAGCATTATCAACCCTTCTTCTATTGTTGACTCATCACTATCATCATTCATCTCATCTCTACTCCATCTCTTCCACCATCCCTTCAGTCTAAAACAACTCTCGATATAAAGTCTCTTTAAGGATGGGAAAAACATCGGCACTCCTTTTCCTCCAACCCCCTCACTATCTATGTACTCCAAATCATCCAATCCCATAATACTTAATTCTTCAAGATAAGGGATTCCGTGTAAGGGAGGGATATGCTTAAGTCTTCTACACCATTCTAGACGAATCCTTACAAGATTTGAGAGATCTGAAACCCAACTAGGAAACCTCATACCTCCATAGCCTTCAATTCTCAACTCTTGAAGACTCGAGTTTGGCTGGAGGCTTTGCAACATTTTATCATACAAATCAATATCTGAATCACTATCCAGCTCTCGGTCCCACCGTACGGTCAACGACTGAAGATATTCTTTATCGATCAATTTCGCTCCTTTAAATTCTGATATACAAGAACCACCCTCATATCCCTTTACTCTTATTTCTAGCCTCCCTCTCAATTCATTTAACCTACTCAACTCATCCAGTCCACCTATCATCTCAGATTTAGTACTTTTTTTTGCAACCACAAAACATGTCAACGTCTGTAGACTAGTTAATTTCTCAATCCCACGAGGCATATACTCTAACTTTTTACATAAATCACCATCACGATAGCAACCAACATCAAGATGCCTCAGATTGATCAGCTTATCAATACCTCTTGGTAGTTCCTTAAGGTTACTACAATCATTGAGCTTGAGCACTTGCAAATTTACCAGACTGGTGACAGAATTAGGAAGTGCCTCCATCTTATTATTTGAAAGATCAAGATATTTAAGGTGCTTGAGCTTTTCAATGAGAGGTGACACTTCCTTCATTCCCAAATGACTCGAAACAAGCACACGTAAAAGCCTAAAGTCTCGACAAATAGACTCCCATGACCCCTCATCCCATTTGCCACCTTTCAATAATACAAGTGTTCTTAGACGCTGTGCACTAGGCAAAGACAAATCTAATTCCGTGTCAAATGACACGTGCCGAGTCAATTCACTAATCCTATTTCCTAGACGCTCCACCTTGATGCTCTGAAAACCAGCGACACGGGTTGCAAGATCATGCATAAAATCATGCATTTTACAACTTGCTATGTTACCTAAATCATCCTTTTCCACTTCGTGAAAGAAGGACCTCCACAATAAATTCTCAAAGCACCTAAGACCAACAATTTCTAAGCACTCACCCAAATATGAATAGCTAACAAACCCTAGTACAATCCAAAGTCGAATCAATGATTTTACATCTATCTTATGACCTTTCGGGAATAAGCTACAGTATGCAAAGCAATGCTTCATATATGATGGAAGAGGATTGTAGCTTAACTTAAGGGTATCTATGATGTTATCATCTTTGACCCTATGTGGAAGTTCTTGTTTGATAAAGGACAACCACTGGGCTCTATCTTTCATAGACATTAACCTCGCAATTGCCTTTATGACCAAAGGAACTCCCTGACACCTCTCTACAATCTCTTTTTTAATTTTTTCGTCTATGTAATTTGACTCTTGACCTGTACCAAAAGCCTTGTTTGAGAAAAGAGACCACGAGTCCTTTTCAGAAAGGCCTTTTAACGCAAGTGGTATTTTGCTTGTTAAATTTGCAATTGTATCAGAACGTGTAGTTATTATCATCTTGTTTCCTCTAGCAGCCTCATGTGGTAAGGACTGCTTCAAACTATCCCACTTCTCACCATCTCGACCATCCTTATTATCCCACACATCATCTAATACAAGCAGGTATTTTCTATTTTCTATTTTTTTCTTAAGTTCATTTTTCAGACTCTCTAACTGATCAGAAACTTGACTAATACCTGCAGCCTCTGATACATCTTTGAGTATCTTTTTGACATCAAAACCACCCGAGACACTGACCCAGAGTTTCAGACCAAAATGCAAATTAACTTGTTCATCATTGAAAATACTCTGAGCAAATGTGGTCTTTCCCAACCCGCCCATTCCAACTATTGAGATGACAGAAACACTCTCAATCTCATCGTTGGGATTCAACAGAAAGCTCATAACTTTCTTTTTTTCATCTTCTCTCCCGAAAAATATCTCAGGTTCAGAAGAGGTAGTTGCCTCTCTAATCATAGTCAAAGAAGCTTTCTCCTCATAACGAACCTCAAAGTGAAATTTTTCACTCTCAGAAACAATTTCATCTAGCCTCTGCCTAAGTTCCTTAACTTTATGACCCATCTGCCAACCATACACAAGTTGGTTTGACCCTGAGAAGAATGTACGTACCTCCCTCGGTATTTTATTTCGGGACATCAATCTTTTTCGCTGCACTTCTGTTGAGAAATCATCCAGCAAATCTTCAGCATCATAGACCGCTTCTTGCAGCTTCCCGAGCCAGTCTTCAAGTTGAGCGGGTGGTTTCTGCACCTGCTCCTCAGCATCCTGGAGGACACCCTTAATTCTGGTAACCGTGCTCATGAGCATGCTTAGCTGATCTTTGACACCCCACCACAGTGCAATCTCCTGGGTACCTAGTGGACCCAATTTCTTTACTATTTCCTCCGCAATATTGAAGAGTACACATTCAGCCATTTTTTTGTTCTCGGTGACTTGAAAGGGTGTGTGTGTGAAAGAACAAACAGGGAAAGAAAAGAAAAATGAAACGAATGGTGTTTGATTTTGTTGGTTTGAGAGTGATTGAGGTTTGGATTGAATGCTAAAAGGCTTGCGTTGTTGTGAAGATCAAAAGTAAAATCATGTTTTTATAATAGAGAAACAGATTCCAAAATTTCCCAAACACTCAAGATATTAGAGATTCTTCTACATGTACTGTCATGATCTCTGAATCCCTTAACTCGTCTGCACTCAACTAGTAGTTCCTTGCTTTGGTTAGAAAACCATTCAAAGCATAATCTTTGTTCCTTTACATTTTTCAAAAAGCTTGAGTCACGGTGAAGCAATGAAGGATACCTTCCCTTTATCAGAGGATGCTTTATTTTCTTTCACCAAAATCAGTCATGGGGTAGGCCATTGATTGTGAATATGGACCAACACTCAAGCTAATGCGGATGCTTTCCTTTTTTTATTTCGAAGTTAATTAGAGCAAATTCCAAACTCTGCAAACACTCAAGCTATCAAGGACCTTACGTTGTCTCTCTTGATCTCCAAATCGGTCCATTTGATATGCCCTCAACCGATAGTTCCTTGCTTTGATTTTAAGAAAACCAATCGATATCACACTCAGGAATCTTTGCTGTTTTGGAGTTCTAGCCGCCACTGTATTTCTTTATAGGAAAATTCATCGATATATACAATGATCTAATAGCTAGAAATTCCTGGCTGTAGACAAAAGAAAAGGATATCAATATAGGAAATTCTTGATGACAGTCCATAAAGGGGGAGGTAAATTAAGTTGAGAGAGAGATAACTTAATCTTCTCGATCGTAAGTTTCAGCTAATGGAAATTTAAGCAAGCAAGAGCCATTCTCAAAGTTTAGCAAATTAAGTTGACTGTAATTGAATGGTCTAGCTAGCTAGGATAACTAAAGAAAGTGTGTGAAAAAAGTTTGATGATGCTAAAAAATTGATTAGAAAACTTTATCTAATTAATTTACTTATAATCTCCTCGATTCCTCTTAGTTTTAAAAGGCATCGAACTTATTTTCTTGAATTGAAAGGATATTTATTTTACTTCGATGATCAACAGATTTATAGGAATGAATATTTAGACCTTTGAACTAAGTTAACGATATATCAATTTATTATTTTTATTTTTAGAATTTTGTTTCTTTAAATTTTTAATAAAATTTATTTATATATATATTATAGGAAGATTAAATGAAATTTTCCTTAGGTTTAACCTAGTTTTCACAATCATACTATGAATTTATTTTGTTTGTGATAGCAAAGCCAGAATTATATTTTAGAGGTTCCGATGACCGACCAATTTGCAGAATGTTGATGTTAAGGTTCAAGATGAGGATCAGGCTTTGATTTTATTATGTTTATCACCTTCATCTTATGATCACTTTGTTTATACCTTGTTATATGGAAGGGATGGTCTTAATTCAGAAGATGACAAAGCTTTCTTAAACTCCAAGGAGTTGAAAAAATGAGTGTTAGAGAGTCATAATGATGATCATGCATAGAGCTTGATTGCGAGAGGTAGAAACAACTAATAAAGGTTCAAGTAGTCAAGGTAGGTTTAAATAAAAATTGAAGTCTAGAAAAACTAAATGCTTTGAGTGTCACAAAGTAGGGCACTTTAAGAAGAACTATCATAAGCAAGAAGATAAGGGGGGGAAAAAGATGAAACCTTTGATGCTACAAATGTTGCTTGTTAGGGGGAATTTTTTATGGTGCTGAAAGTCTTCTGGTTGTGTCTATTGGTAACTCAATTGATGAGTGAATTCTTGATTCGGCTTGCACATTTGATATTTATCCTAATAAAAGCTATTTTAACATTTATCAGAAGACAACAAATGACTTTCTATTATTAGTGTGGGTACAATTTGAATTAGGATGTATGGTGACATTGTTAAGACACTAGAAGTTCGGCATGTTTCAAAGATGAAGAAGAATCTAATTTATTTGATTCTTCTTGATTTCCAAGGTTACAAATATTTTGCTAAATATTGAGTTATAAAGGTTTTTAAGGATGTTCTTATCATGATGAAAGAAAAGTTGGTTAATGGCCTATACTATTTTCAAGGTTCAACAATTATTAATTCAACAAGTGTATTATCTATGATGGATTATGATAGTGCTTCTACTTAATTATAACACATGCGCCTAAGACATATGAGTGAGAGGGGGGTAATAGAGTTAAGCAATTAAGATTTGTTGTGTGGTCAAAAAATAGGTAAATTTGATTTCTATAAGCATTGTGTTTATGGAAAACATTGCATGGTGAAATTTAATACTATTATTCATCATACCAGGGTACTATGTATCATATTCATTCTAACAGTTGGAGTACTTCTTCTATTATGTCAAAATATGGAGCACAATATATACTAGCATTTATTAATGACTACTCTAGGAAGGTTTGGTGTATTTTTTAAAGAGAAAGGATGATGTGTTCACCGCCTTTAAATAGTGGAAAGTCTTGATTGAGAAATAGACTAGTAAGAAGATTAGACGTTTAAGAATTGATGATGGTTTGTGTAATGTTTTGAGTTAAGGGGATTGGAAAATACAATAAAGCCCTTGAAGGCTTAAAGTGTGGGTATAAATGAATGAGGGGTAGTGTGGTAATTAGATAAACATAATAAATATAAATAGAAAGTCAAAAAAAAAAGGAAAGAGTGATCTGAATTTAGAGAGCAGAACCGTGAGAGAGAAGGGAGGAAGAAGAAGAAGAAGAGAAAAGAGGGGAAAGTAAGGGAAAAAGGAAAGGAGTTTGAGGAAATAAGTTTAAAGGTAAGATTTAGGTTATTAAATGTATAAATATGTGTTATTGAAGTTAAATTTTGGTTTTGATGAATGTTAGGGTTTTGAGAATTTGTGTTTTGGTTTAAATTGATGAATTAAATTGAATGATAGACGTTGATTATTGTGGATATTTGATTATTTGAATGATTTTGAGAGATTGAATTGAAAGATTATGAGTTTTAGTTGTGATTTTGTTTGAATGGTGAAATTGTGTTAGAAATTTTGGAGAGAACAGTGGGGTTTCTGTTAAAATTCTGGATTGGAGGTTGAAGATGACGAAAATTCAATTTGGTCCCTCAATTTATGAAAATTACAGTTTAGTCCCTGAACTTTGGAAAATTACAAATTGGTCCCTGGAGCATATTCCGAGATTCTGAACAGAATAACATATGAATTATGGGCAGAATTACTGTATAGATAAGAGAATTTAACACTTTCAATTTGGTCCTCTAATTTGACAAAAATTACAATTTGACCCTAAAAATTTGGTAAAATTCCAGAATGGTCCCTGGAGCATGATGATATATCCTGGACAGAATTGAGGATTAATTATTGTCATAATTTCAGTATATTCATGGATTTATGACAAATTTTAGTCTGGTCCTCCATTTGATAAAAGTTACAATTTGGCCCTAAAAATATGATAAATTCCAGATTAGTCCCTAGCTGTAATATTAGCTTTTTCATATTAGTTTGATGAATAATTAAGGGTTATTTATTGAATTATTACCAATTTTATTAGTTGTTTTATTATGGATTAGATTTCGGGAAAACCGTTAGATTTTGGGTTTTTGAGAAAATTGACTAGTTAGTTCAAAGGCATATAGGGTTACGGTATACACCCTTAGTTAAGTTTATTAAATAGGTTAAATGTTCTTTCAAGTCATTTTTGAATATGTCTCATTTGTATTCAGATAATCCTGATATTCTACCGGCAGGACGTTAGTAGGATTTCCTTCGGTTTCAGCTTGTGAGTGTTGTTTGCTTTTGAGTCAGGTGAGTGGATAATTTTCCATATGCATGAGAAATATTATAAATATTTGATTTGTTAATATGAATTGGATCATGCTTCTTGATAATATATATGCTGATTATTATCCTTGTTATGATAAAGCATGATTAATTATTGAATCTGAATTCTTGATATAAACCAGTATATATTTTGAATTGACTTCTGAATTGATAGCTTCTCATTTGATTGATGTCATGAGTTGAGCTTTGAGATATGAATATGTTTGATTATTATTATGAACCTATGGTATGTCAGTCGGAATACCCATACTAACATGGTAGTGTTAGTCTTTGTGCACATCGTATCTGAACCCTAGTTGGTCGAGTCACCAACCTGTGTGGACTGATCATCCCACAGTACGGAGCCTCATGCTCATTGCATTTTGATTTTCTGACGAGTTCTACCATATGATATTCTTGTTATGGCCTATTTGAGAAACCTTTTTATAGTAACCTAGAGCCATACTTGTGTGTGTGTGTGTGTGTGTGTGTATTTCTCATTGTTATATTACCTCGTGTGTGTATATTGAACGTTATCTACTCACTGAGTTGTTGAACTCATCCTCTCATTATTATTCTTTTCAGGCTTATAGCTTGATAGCAGGTCACTTTTGTTGAATCTTCTGAACCTGCTTTTTGGTTGTAATTTGTACCTTCCTTTTATGTCAAGTTAGTGCTCCAAAACTATGAATTTATATGAACTCTTGTATTAAGACAATTGAATTATGTTATAAAGTTAGTTTTGTTGTTAATGCTGCGTTGAACTCTGATTGAGTTTTGAAGGATAAGTTTGTATGTAAGTTTGAGTTCGCATAAGTTTGGAACCTTGGAGGGGAACCTTGCCTATGTGCCGGTCATGGATCCGGGAATCGGGTCGTGACAGTTTGGAATTCTGCTCATGTGAGTTTAATGAGTTAATTTTGCAAGAATGAAAAAATTATTAGACATAGCACTATCACGAATACACCACAATAAAATATGATTACTATACAACACTCTTGAAAAGAGCAAGTTGAATGCTTTCACAAACTAGATTGTCAAAGGACTTTTAGGCTAAGGTAGAGCGAGGAAATTCATATTCCTAGGTTATGCATATGAGGTGAAAGGATATTGGTTGTGGTGTGTTGATCCCAAGTCACCTAAGTTATTAATAGCAAGGATGTGATTTTTGATGAGTCTGCTATGTTGTAGAAAGAAAAGGAGTTGAATTATTATTGATGTTGAGATGAACCAGGTTACCAGCAAAGAAGTGGAGATTGAGGTTAGAACATTATAGACAATGCAAAAAGATAGCCTATTGAGCAAGTGATACATGATATTATTGTTAAAAATATACCCAGGGAACAACCTTACAATATTTCTATAGGCATAAAAAGAAGATAGATAGAAGTATCAGTTAAGTATAGTTATTCAGATCTAGCTGATTTTGCCTTGAATATTGAAAGAATCTTGATGATATAAGCCTTGTTCCTATAAAGAAGCAATTTATTGCAAAAAATCTTTTTAGAAAATGCTAGCTATAAATGAGAAGATTGAGTCTTTTTATAAGAACCGAACGTAGAAACTTGTTAAACCATCACAGGCCAGAAGACTCTTGGGTCTTGTTGATGACATGTTTATTACCTCTAAGAACATATATAAGATCAACAGTTTAATAGATCGGTCGAGTGGTGAGTCTGAGATGAGTGCAGCTAAGATGATTTTAGGGGATGATTTGGAAAGGAATGCGGAGAACAGGAACATAAATTGCCAAAAATGTATTCGGCGTTTCAGTGTGCTCAATTTTGAATAAGTGAAAATAAAATTAATAAAGAATGGAGAGCGCAAATCTTTTCAGACATACAAAAATATTCACAAAGTGATTTTATTTTATTATTGTTATTATTATATTTTTATTTGTGTCATGGCAATAATTACAGAGCAGTGCTCAAGTTCAGATCCTTCCACTTTAATGTCTTCTAAAATCAGAGACAATAAACATCTGCAATGGAAACCAATTATAGCTAGCCCAAGTGAAATTCCTGAAGACCATATATAGACATCATCAGGCTTGTGAAATTCATTCAATTGTAGAGGATGCAAACCTTCATCTTCGAGTAATCTAATAGACTCCCTGGAAGAGACAGAAGGGGTTGTAAACAAAGGAATCAAGAGCAAACATAAACTAGAATTGTTCATCTTGCCCATCTTCACTAAAATTCTTGTATAACTGGGGGAAGAAACTAGAATGTTGTGTCGAACTTATACAATGAGGAGGAGATTAAGTACTTGATTTAGTCTAATTAACACCAGTTGTGATGTAGAGGTTTGATGTACACTCATGATTTTAACAATCTGAGGCTGAATCTCAAAGCATTACCTTGCAGCTCAATGCTTAAGGTATTAATTTCCCCACTAAAGGAGTTGTAATTCTGTATGAACCTTCCACAAAGGCCTTTCACCGTTACTGACTTCATTGGATGAAAGCAGATTGATTTCACTTCATATTGCAATCAAAAGTCTGGAGAAGTAATCAAAGTCTGGAGAAGTATAGAGAAAGTTAAGCAGGTGAAGAGTGCTTCTTACAATTCTGTAAGTTTCGGCAATCAGGCACTTTGCTTTAAAGGTGGTCGTCATTTGAAGAAATATCCATTCCCCAAAAACTATGGTTTCTTATGGCCATGACCCTTGCAAGTTTTGTCTCCGTGTTTCTTTCTGAAACTAATATTACAAATTACATTACAATTACTATTACTGTTTCTAAAAAAAACTAAAGTGTATGGAAAAGGTACCATAGCACAAGGGAGAAAACATTATGGAGTGTAATAGTGTTTCATAGTTTTTTTATATATAATGAAAAAACAAATCTTTTTGGCCCTTTTGTTTTTGTTATCCCTTCATTTTAATTCTTTTCAATTTCTTCTTTTAATAATGTGTTTATTTGGGATTAAAACTGATAATTGGTAATCAAAGATAATTAACTGGCTGTCATCTGAAATGTAATATCACTTGCAACTAAGATATTAATCTCTGGTAGAATCTCTCCTTTCACATTATTAAAAGAAGGAAGGAAGAGATTAAACACCTTCATTTATCTCATAAATAAATAAATAAAGAGAGAGTATAGAATAATAATAATAAAAAAAAAATAAAGAAAGAAAGGGAGATATTAAATACCTTTCATATATGTAAGTATGTATGTTCGGTGAAAGTGCTCTAATACTCGTTAGGATCTCAATCCTTCACCCTTTACATAGCGACCCTCCTTTTAAATGTAATTCTTATCAATTACAATATCTGGAATGTGTTTAATGTTAGGAGGCCACTCCTCGCTCTCCTTTCCCCATCCTCTTGTTCTTCCCCTCAGCTTTTCACTGCAGTTCTTGATTATTAACAGTTGCAAAGAGAGAAGGTAGGGTATCATCCCTTGAGATTCAGATTCAGATAGCAACTTCAATACTCTGCAGTTACTGATATGTAATTTCTGAAAAGAATGCATCCCCTGATCAGGCAGTGGCAGAGACTTTAATCTTGGACATTCATACATCGATAGTTGTTGAAGAGAGGAGAGATTTTGCAGCCCTACTTCCTGAAGAGATTCCATATGTTAAGAATTGTGTTGCTGTGTTTTGTGCAGGTGAAGGGATGCACAATCAAGAATAACAATGCTGGTATTGAAGAACACGAATTACACACAAGGTGTTTGATAAAATGTCTCAGTAAGTATTTCATTAACTGCATGTCTTTAAATACAACAAACCTCCCTAGTTATCAGCCACTAACTGTAGTGGACAATTTGTTGTCACTAGCCACTAACTGTAGTGGAGAATATGCTGCCACTAATCTCAGCAACAACATCAGAAAAACAAGGGATTTACTTTAACAAAATCAAAACAGAAATGAAAGAAAAAAACAAACAATACTTGATTAAACAACATGAAACACTAGAGTTAAAAAATGTCAATTGTCTAACACTCCTCCTTGACATTTTGACGACAAATTCCAATCATTTGTCTTAATGTCTCAAATCTCTCTTTAGGTAGTGGTTTGGTAAATATATCTGCAAGTTGTTCTTCAGAAGAACAATGAATCAGCATCACTTCATTAGATTGTTGAACTTCTCTAATAAAATGAAACTTGATTTTGATATGCTTTGTACGTCCATGAAAGACTGGATTCTTTGAAATTGATACTGCAGAACTGTTATCACACATGATTTTAGTAGCTTCAACCTGTTCATGTCCCAAATCCTTTAACATTTTTCTCAACCAAATTGCTTGGTTGACAGCAGCGGCAGCAGCAATGTACTCTGCTTCTGTAGTGGATTGAGCTGTTGTCTCTTGCTTCTTTGAACTCCAGGTGAAGACACCTGAATTGAGTGAGAATAAATACCCTGAAGTGCTTCTTGAATCATCAACAGAACCTCCCCAGTCACTGTCAGTATAGCCTTTTAGTTCCACAGCCCCTTCTGATGATCTTGGACAGAAAATACCAAGATCAATGGTACCTTTGATGTATCTAAGTATCCTTTTTGCTGCAATGAAATGAGTCTCCCTTGGAGAATGCATGAACCTTGAAAGAATACTCACAGCAAATAATATGTCAGGTCTACTTGCTGTAAGATATTGAAGGCTGCCAATTAAGCCTCTATACAAACTTTCATCCACTTTTTCAGATTCATCATCCTTGCTAAGCTTGATACTTGTTGTCATAGGAGTCCCCACTGGTTTACAATCCTCCATTTTGAATCTTTTTAGGATGTCTGAAGCATACTTCTTTTGGCATGTAAAAATGCCATTGCTGGATTGCATCACTTCCATTCCAAGGAAGTAATTCATCATTCCAAGGTCAGACATCTCAAACATCTTCTTCATTTCATCTTTGAATTCTTGGATCATTCCAAGTTCACTTCCTGTGATAAGCATATCATCTACGTAAATAGATACAATTAGAAAATGGTTACCACATGATTTCACATACAAAGTTGCTTCATTTTGGCTTCTGCTGAACCCAAGTTGAAGCAGATGTGTGTCCATTCTGTCATACCAAGCTCGGGAGCTTGTTTCAACCCATACAAGGCCTTCTTAAGTAGATACACATGATCTTCTTTATCTTTAACAGCATACCCATCGGTTGCTCTACCAAAGATTTCTTCAGCAAGAAATCCATTCAAGAAGGCAGACTTGACATCAAGTTGGTGAATCTGCCAAGAGTTATGTGCTGCAAGTGTAATGAGAAGTCTAATAGTATCATACGTTGCTACTGGAGCAAAGGTCTCTAGGTAGTCCACACCATATTGTTGAGCATAGCCCTTTACCACCAATCTAGCCTTGTGTTTGCATACTGACCCATCTGAATTGAGTTTTGTTTGAAAAACCCATCTTACACCTATCACCTTGCGATGCTTAGGCCTTTCAATCAGCTGCCATGTTGCATTTTTTGTTGATCATTTCCATTTCTGCCTCCATTGCTCTCCTCCATGCTGGAAATTCTTGAGCTTCAGTATAGCTGGTTGGTTCTAGGATTGCCATGTTGCATCTTAGGTGAATATCTTTCCAATGATCTTGTGCCTCTAACTGGAAAATCATCCACTGATTCATCAGCTACTGGCAGGGGCTGAATGGGTGAATGGTTGATCAGAAATCATATTTTTCTGATGTTTCCCAATCCCATTTGATTGCTTCATCAACCTTCACATCTCTACTGAGAATTACCTTCTCTGTTTGTAAGCAAAGAATTCTGTATCCTTTGGTTGTTATTCCATAACCCACAAGAACTCCCTTTTGAGCTTTGTTGTCAAGTTTGCTCCTCTTTGGCTCAGCTATATGATAATAGCATATGCTGCCAAAGATTCGAAGATGATCTACAGCAGGTTTAAACACCATTCCAGCCTTCGTATGGTGTCTTGTCCTCTAGTGCTTTGGTTGGAAGTCGGTTCAGCAAGTAAACAGAGGTATTGACTGCCTCTGCCCATAATTTGTTTGGCATTTTTCTTTTCAAGTAAGAGACATCTAGCCATCTCCATTACTGTCCTGTTCTTCCTCTCACATACACCATTTTGTTGTGGTGTGTATGGTGTAGTGTACTGGTGCACAATGCCTCTGCTGTTGCAAAACTCAAGAAACTGATTTTGAAGTATATTCAGTACCATTGTCAGATCTTAAGCATTTAATTAGCATGTCACTTTGATTCTCAACTAAAGCTTTGAATTGTTTGAAAGATTGTAAATACTTCACTCTTAAATTTGATGAAATACACCCAACACATCCTAGTATAATCATCAATAAAGAGAATGAAATACTTGTTACCACATAATGAGGCTGTCTTCATAGGTCCACACACGTCAGTGTGGATGAGCTGAAGTTTTTGGCTGGCTCTCCATGCTTGCCTTTTAGGAAATGGTGGCCTTGATTGCTTGCCAAGTTGACATGTTTCACACAATTGAATCTCACCATTCAATGTGGGCAATGCTTCAACCATTTCCTTTTGTTTCAAAATTGACAAGCCCTTTTGATTGAAATGTCCAAATCTTTTATGCCAAAGATTTGAAACATCCTGAGTAACACTCACATATGCATGATTGGATACTTTATCCCAGTCAACAACAAAGCTTCTGTTTTTCATCTTTACACAGAACATTTGTTCTCCAGAAGGATCAAAGATAATGCATTTATGATCCTTAAACTGAAGAGAATAGTTTTTCTCCATCATTTGTCCAACACTCAACAAATTTTGACTGATTTCAGGTATAAATAACACATCAGGAATGATTTTGATACCTGAACTTGTTTGAACATTTACTAACCCTCTGCCTTTGACCTCCAGAAATTCTCCATTGCCAACCTTTACTCTGGATTTGTAAGATTCATCAAGGGTTTTGAACATTCCAGCATCATTGCACAAATGATGTGTGCATCCACTGTCAATAAGCCAAGTATCAGCTGGATCATTTGTTGAGAAACAAGTGACAGCAAAGAATTGCTCCTCCTGTGTATCAACTTCATCTGCTAGGTGAGCTTGTTGAGGTTTTGGATCTGATTTTTTGAACTTGCAGACCTTTGTGATGTGCCCTGATTGCTTGTAATTTCCACAAATTGCATCTGGCCTCCACCAACAATATTTTTCTGAATGTGTGTTTCTTTTGCAGTGAGTGCAAGGAGGAAACTTCTTTTGTTTTGAAGCTTCACTAGTGCTGCCCCCTTCATTTCTGCCTTTGAATCTCAGATTAGGCAACTTCTTTCCTTTTCCAGCTTGTTGTTTTTGCACATAAAAAGGCTCCTTCAGTCAATCTGTCTTGCCTGATTGTTCTTCGTTGCTCCTGTGCTTGAAGAGCACTCATTAGTTCACCTAATGAGATTTTACTGAGGTCCTTTGATTCTTCTAGAGAGGAGATTTTGGATTCAAACCTCTCAGGAAGAGTCACAAGGACCTTCTCCACAATCCTACTGTCAGGAAAGTCTTCTCCAAGTAATCTGATGTTGTTGATAATTAGTGAAATTCGATCAGAATACTTAGAGATTGTTTCATCTTCTTGCATGTTAAGTACCTCAAAATCTCTCTTCAAATTCAGCACTTGCATTTGCCTTGTTCTGTCACTGCCTTGGTATTCTTCTTTTAGTTTGTTCCAAGCCTCTTTGGCTGAATTGCATGCCATAATTCTGTAGAAAATGCTTTCTGCCACAGCATTTTGGATGATTGATTTCGCCTTGGATTTCTTTGCCTTTTCCTCACTGCTGAACTTGATTTGAGCCATAGTGGGATTTGTTGGTAAGGGAGCTACTGGTTTGTCTTCGGAAACAATTTCCCAAAGATCATAAGCTTCAAGAAAAGCTTGCATCTTCACTGACCAAATATGGTAGTTTTCACCAGTAAATATAATGGGGGAGTTTAAAAGTAAGTTGTTGGATGTCATTTTTGAGATTTTGAAAAAAAAGGTGTTTTGGTCCTGTAAGATCTGAGATGCTCTGATACCACTGTTAAGAATTGTGTTGCTGTGTTTTGTGCAGGTGAAGGGATGCACAATCAAGAATAACAATGCTGGTATTGAAGAACACGAATTACACACAAGGTGTTTGATAAAATGTCTCAGTAAGTATTTCATTAACTGCATGTCTTTAAATACAACAAACCTCCCTAGTTATCAGCCACTAACTGTAGTGGACAATTTGCTGTCACTAGCCACTAACTGTAGTGGAGAATATGCTGCCACTAATCTCAGCAACAACATCAGAAAAACAAGGGATTTACTTTAACAAAATCAAAACAGAAATGAAAGAAAAAAACAAACAATACTTGATTAAACAACATGAAACACTAAAGTTAAAAAATGTCAATTGTCTAACACCATGTCATCAATTGACCACATAGATAGTCTCTTCAATTTGGAGAGAGGACGGATAAATGAAGAAGAAGAGACTGGTGATGTCATCTTCATTGTCTGCTGTAATGGCATTGAACTAGTGTTGCCCAAATAAAGACCTTCATTGAGAGTCGGAAACAATGGCATTGAAGTCAGATTTGGACACTGGTCAATCTTCAAGGAAGAAAGACGTGGAAAAGAGAG
Organism: Populus alba; assembly: GCF_005239225.2. Classification (NCBI taxonomy): domain Eukaryota; kingdom Viridiplantae; phylum Streptophyta; class Magnoliopsida; order Malpighiales; family Salicaceae; genus Populus; species Populus alba. Next base: position 24,384,627 of record NC_133289.1, read on the forward strand.
CATTATCAACCCTTCTTCTATTGTTGACTCATCACTATCATCATTCATCTCATCTCTACTCCATCTCTTCCACCATCCCTTCAGTTTACCACAACTAAATATACGAAGTTTCCTTAAATATTGGAAAAACACTCCTCTTCCTCCAACCCTCTCACTATCTATGTACTCCAAACATGTTGAGCTAGTGTGGTCTTCCCCAACCCCCTATTCCAACTATGGAAATGACAGAAACATTCTCATCGTTGTTGGAATTCAGCAGAAAACTTTTAACTATCACTTTGTCTCCTTCTCTCCCAACTATTACTTCAGGTTCAGAGGAGGTATTTTGCTCCCTCACAGTAATCAAAGAAGCTCTCTCCTCATCACGAACCTCCAAGTGGAATCTTTTACTGTCAGCATCAATGTCATCTAGTTTCTCTCAATGTCATCAGCAAGACCCATCAGCAAACCATACGCAAATTGGTTTGATTCTGAGAAGAGAACACGTACCTCCCTCCATACTCTATTCCCCGACATCAACTGATTCCGCAGAACTTGTGCTGAAAAATCGTCCAGCATATCCTCTGCATCATACACAGCTTCCAGCAGCTTCTTGAGCCAGTCTTTGATTTGATGGTTCTGTTTCTATGCCTGCTCCTCAGCATCATGAATCACAGCCTTAATCCTGGTAACTGTGTCATTGAGCTTCCGCAATTGATCTTTGAGCCCCCACCATAGTGCAACCTCCTGAGCAGTTAGGGAACCTAATGTCTTTATTATTTCCTCCGCAATACTGAAGAGCACACCTTCAGCCATTTTTTCTTTGTAGGTTCAAAAATGAGTGGGTAGAAGACAAACTCAAAGGAGAAGAAGAAAGATTATGTAGTTGATTTGGAATGGTGATCGTTTAGTATGCTAAAAGGGTTTTATATAGTGAAGCAGATTCTAACGTTAACCAAACAGTACTCAAAGCAGCGTGCGGATACTGTCTAAGCTACCAATAAATATCCCTTAATCCTTAGGTTTTGAGCTAAATTATAACTTAAGTCTTTTTTGTTTAAAAATCTGTAACTTAATCTCTGGGACTTATTAAGAAAATGGCCTCCGAGTGTTGAAGAATTAAGCTGTAAATATATAGCCTTTCAAATTTAAATGCTATATTGTAATAACATTCAAAGCCAAGGGACTACAGAATGATTTAGTCTTAATATTTATACTTAATAATTAACTAGTAGCCAAGGACCACACTTGTATTAATTGTAGGTCCCAAGAACAAAGATTAAGGGGAAGTCGAAGTCTAAGCAAGCCAGCCAGTTATGACTTGGTTAATTAGCACTGATTCCTTGGAATGCTATAAGAGAGACAAGAATCATTAATATGGGAAATGTCCGGGAAGAGATCAAAGCTATGCATGGAAAAATTGATTGGTTGCAGACCTGGAATAGATGGTTTGGAAGCAGTATTCATTAGATTAGACGATATAAATTCGTAAGCAATTACGTTAGGTGGAGGAGGTAACCAAGATGTAGATGCTGCAGAGCAGAAGATGCAGGACCAGAAAATAGACCGCTTCAGTCTTCAGAAGATGCATATTTTCCTGTACTAATGTTCCATTAATTTAGACAGAATCACCATTTTGTAAAATCCGGTGACCGGTTCACGTGAATGCTGTCCCTATAAAGTCATTTAGATTCAATAAAACAATCTATGTAAATATCATCAGGGAAAAATCAGTTCAATTGTTATTTGTCAGGAATTATCAGCTGCAATATATATGTACCGGTCTATGACAAAGGTTTTCATTCGAAAAATCACAAATTGAGTACATGTTTTTCTTGGCTATGTATATCATGGAAAAGAGAGAACAAACAGGAATTATGTATTCTTGCACATTATCATCAATGTCTTTCTAAAGGCAACAATATCCACACGAGCTGTAAAGGAAATCTAGCAAACACATCGGCAACCTGAAAATTAAGCTTCAGTTACTCCAATTCGATCGAGAATTGTCTGTATGTTATCATCAGTCAGGTTCATTTAGATTCATAGTCTATCACAGTCTCAAATGCCCCAACCAATGCCTTCACCTTGTTCTTTCTCTCCTCAAGTAGCTTATTCTTAGTCTCTTCGATCACATCATTGTATGCAGCATGTGATTCCTTTTTATTGCCTTGTACCACTTGCTTTTTTTGTGGCGAATTTGCATCATCTGGCTTTTCTTCTTCTTGAGCATTACTCACTACTTTATCTTGTTCTTCCTGGGGCTTATGCTCCTCACTTCCTTCATTAACTTTGTTCATGTCTCCCTCCTTTTCTTCACCAACAGGTACTTCGGGTGAAACCTCATTTTCGTTAGCACTCTCTTCCACTTTCACTTGATCATCAGCCTCAACTGCAATACCCTCTTCAAGGTTAGCATTAGTGTCGATGCTTTCCTCTAATTTCCCATTATATTCCTCTGCTTGTCGGTTTTCGCTTTCTTGATGTAACTCGGTTTCTGTTTCTTCAACCGGTTCTGCTAATGCGGGGTCATTACTAATTTCTCCTTCAGCAACTGTGGTAATGTTAGAGCCCTTGAGCTTCTCATCTTCAGTAACATTGTTAACTTCAGTTTCTTCAGAAACAATATGTTCTTCCTTGTTTTTTGCCTTTTGCGAATCAGAAGGAACTTGTTCCTGGCTCACAGCATTCAGTATCTCTTCACTTTCATGAGCCAAGAAAGATTCTGCATTGTTTTCTTGCTTAGTTTCAAGATCCAAATTCTGAGCTACATCATGACGGATTGGCTCTTTCGGCAAAACAAGAGCATTACTCACTTTCTTGGTAGAGGGACTAATGCTCCTCCTCGTGATCCTTGTAGCCAGTGGCTGAGATTGTCCTGGCTTATGTGATGTGGCATTCCGGTCGAAGACAGTTTTTGGTGAAGTAACATTTTTTGATGAAAAAGATGAAGATCGGGCTGTGCGGATTAATCTTTCTCTACCTGGTCTCTCTTTAGAATCTGAAGAGAGTAGTGGCTTTTGTACATGATGAAGAGATGGAGGCTTTTCAAAGGATCTTCTTCTAAGAAGAGCAGGCTTTTGTGATGTGTCTTCATGGCCAGTTTTCTTAACTTGTTTTAAGGACTCAGGTCTTGAGCTAAATGTAGGCTTGAGGTAGTTTGGGATTGGTTTTCCTGATGGAGTGCTGGGATTATCCTTGTTGGTCGAGCCTGATGAAGGGCTGGCTGGTCTTGAACTCCCTTGCCTGCGATTACTTGTGTGAGGATGTGAAGAGGGTGTGACCTTCTCCCTCTTCAGGGCACCATTGCTTGCAGTTGTTGCCATATAAAAAAATTCTCAAAAAATCCTGCATTATCAAATGAACCCACGATCTTGAATGAGTTTCTCGATTTCTAATTTATACATATATATACTTCTTGTCATATTTCTACATTTTATGATTCTATTTCCAATAAACAAGCAGGTTTTTTACAACATTGTCCAATCATATAGAAAATCCTGCTAGAATGAAAAGAAATTATTTGTTTGGTTTCTTGCAAGACGAACAAATTATAAACCAAGAAACGATACGAATACAACAAAGATTGACATTACAAGCAAAAAAGAGAGGGAGTGATGGCCTGAACTACAAGCAACATACCTTGACCAGGGCAAGGAAATGGGGCTAGGAGGAGTGATGTTGTTATATTGCTATGTCATGAGAAAGAAAAGGAGACGAGTATATGAAGAAATTAAGGAGAGGAAATATGGTTATAGGGATTGATAAAGGAGAGTGAATTGCGCAGAACAAAAGTAGAAATGGTGGTGGCTTTGGTTTTAGAGATAATGGAAGGCCATGAAATCAATAATGGTAGATCATCAACATCGAGCAGCCGAGACATGTGGAGGAGGGAATGTTGACCTTTTCGATGCTTGACAACTACATTATTCTCCTCTTTGGTACTCACGTACATGTAAGAGATTTTTGGTTGAAATTAAGTTGTTAAAGGAAAGATTATCAAGTGTGAGCAGTTTCATTGGAAGGTACGAGCAATAAAATACATCATCTAGCATCATTTTTTGTTGAGGAATTCTAATTAATGAAATATATATATCTAGGGATAAAATTGCTATAAGAAATTGTTTTGCGAACAAAATTGATATTAACCCAATACTTGAGGGCTTTTTGGAAAAAATAAGATCCTAAATTGAAGTCAACAAGGTGGTCTAATAATTATGTGATGGCTTCTTAGCCCTCGAAGTGGTCTCTAGTGATTATTATTAGATGTTGACTCTAATGAATAACAACATCACATTTGTTATTGTGGAGGAGAGTGATCTCAGATCAACATGGCCCAGAAAATGTCAACAAATTGCAAATTAAGCTCACTTTTTTATTTCTCCTTTTGTTTCCTTCCCCTATTTGATAGAGAAATTCACCAACTAAAACAATTTGTGTGTGTTTTCAATCTGTATCATAATCATTAATTCTCATTTTAGCTCGATAGATTAACCCTAAAACCAACCGATATATCCCCTAACTCAAGTTGGGTGTCAGAAAAAAATCAATAACCCAATCAAATTATTTTAATTTTAAAATAAATAAATAAAAACAATATCACTATTTTAATTGATTTAAATCAACTTGTAACTTATCATTTAAGTATTGGGCTAACCTATGTTTAATTATTATGTTGTGTATACTTCAAATAATATATATATATATATATATAAAGGATAGTAAAATATATATTTTAAGAGCACTTCCTTCCAATTAATTTCGTAAACTTAAAAAAAAAAACTTTGATAAAGAAAAATCTCTTCTTTGTCTAATTGCATTTGGCAGTTCATGGTATATATCTATTGGGTCACAAATCTTTGTAAAAAAAAAATAATATACACCTAAATCTTAAAAAAAAAATTCCAAAATCGGGAAAAATCCAAATCATAGTTGTAATAACTAGAAAACCATTGGCACTTGGCTAATGGATGGCTGGCTAGCATTTCCTGTAGACAATACATGTTTTCTTGGTAGATAATTTATTTATTGGTTCAAATTTGTCAACTAGCTAGCACAACTTGTCTCCCTTTCTATATTTTCTAATTACAGAAAGAAATAAGAACCATAACAAAAGGTAGACATGGACAAGCTTTGAAACCCAAAAACATGAGGCTGGTTTTGTTGAACAAGTCACCCTCTTGTTTTTCCACTTAGGAACACCAGCTTAATTAGGATGTAAAGCCCCTTTAAACCCCACTCTTGCTCCTCTTGTCGTGGAAGAACCAAGCTGGGGCTTATGGCAACTTTCTTCAGGCTTTGTCCGAAGGACATATCATCAATATCGAATGTGACTTGTCACGTATGGTGGCTTTAAGCCAATTTGTGCTTAATCTTGGGGTTCCAAATGGCAGCGTATCCTCTGTTGACATTATTTCTTTCTTTCCTGTTTGGGTTATTTTCAACATTTTTATAAGAAATATTAATACTATTTAAATATTATGTAAGTACATGATATTATAAAGTAAGAATTACTCGATCTTTGGACCAAAGTTCAATGGTAGTATTTAATATAAGAGAAATGAGTTCTAGTTAGTTCAGGTCTAATCGTTTTCATCAATTTGTTACTGGTCTTGCAAAAAAAAAAAAAGAGATTTATATTTTTTGATAAAGTTGGGAAACTTGTTTGTTTTTGTCAATATTTTCAAAAAAAAAAATTAAATAATAAAATAATATTTAGTTACCACTTGAGATAAAAATAAAAAAAAGACAAATAAAAAAGATATGTTCTTTGTATCTCCTATTTTTTTGAAATGATAAAAATCTATACTAAATTTATTTTGTAAATAAATTTATTTTTTTAAAATTGTAAAATTTAAATGTTTTTTTTTTATTTTAGAATTAGAAGTACCACCTTTTTAATAATATCAAATGACCTAAAAAAATTTATTTTGTAACAAAAGACTTAAAACTTGTTTTATATATATATTATATATATATATATATATATATATATATATATTATATATATATATTTAAAAGGAATACTTTTCAATTGTTTGAGAATCGAAGCCCCACTAGCAACTACTTTGTATCTTGTGGGGTCTGGAAACTTTAGCTCAATAAGATGTGGTGATGGCCATTTAGGACAAAACTGTTGATGGCCAAAACAATAGTTTTTTCTTCCTCCACGTAGGATCGGCTCGGGACTGTTTGGTGGATTATTTTCAATTTTAAAAGAAAAAACAAAAATAATATTATTTTAGAAAAAATAATAGATTTAACTTAGTTACTTAGTCAATTCCTTCATTTATTTTTCATTTAACTCAGATCAGTTGAAGCTCTGCATCGATATCTAACTTTCTAAGTTTTATAAATAAATAAATAAAATATATTGGGATTATCAAAAATATATATTAGCTTAATAAGCTACTTTTGTCAACATAATGAAATTAGCAATACCTCTCAACAACGATAATGAGAATTTATAAAACTTTATTCCAATGAATAACCACTATGATTCGTCTTGTCATAACAAATCTCATAATTTATGCCGTCCTCTACTAGCTAGAGCATACAGAATATTGTTTTTTTTTTTGTTTTTTAAGAATAAGTTCATTTTTTAATGATAAATAATTGATGAGTTATGTGGTACTTTACTTGACCAATAAATTTATTTCTTATATTTTAATTCCAAACAATTACATGTTTTATTATATTTTGGAAAGATATTTTAACAACACACTTGAAAATGTATTGTTCATCTCTCTTTTTTTATTCTTAGAAAGAAGTTTCACAGCATGTTTTATTATGTGATTTTTTTCACGCAACTTTTTTTGGTTCAATTAAAGATTTTATTTCATTAATTTCTATAATTCTTAAAAATATGCTTTAGAGCATCTGATCATTAATTTTTTTTATTTAAAAATATACCTTATTTACTCTTATCATAATCTTGTTTAAATATGATTAAGATTTACGTACTACAGTCATCACCATATCAGTTTTCTTAAGAACATAAATATTAAAAAGAAATTAAATCTTACTTGATTCCTTATTACTCTATATTTCAAACACAATATCAATATTAAAAATCATTATATTTTCTTCTCTATTTTTTTCATTCAAATACATCCATTTATATTCTGAAACTTACACTCCTCCTGATATCTAATTAACTTCTAAGTTCTAACGATATTCATTTTGATTATATTTTTATAGAAACTTACATTTCTTTCTTTTTATTGTATAATACTTGTCATCTTCTCACATGATTATACCATTATTGCTTTTGACTGTTCTAGTAAGAATCTTATTTTTATTGACAAGACTTAGAAGTAAAAGAAAATTTGAAAACGTGAGAGACATATGCAGTGAAAAATGTCCTCGTCAGTACCAGAATATAACCTCTCTTTCTTTCTTTTTTGCGAATAAACAAATATATACAGGGAAGGAAAAAAAGAAAGAAAATAATTAGTAGATGGGCCATTGCCCCTTGGCTAGTAAAGAAAGTGATGGATGGACGGAAATCGAGGTTAGGAGGATCAAATTGCACAATTTCAATGGCTTATCTAGCTTCTTCAAGGCCCTCAATTCAAGTCACTCGTAGGAAGTAGAAAATTATCCATCCATCAAATAATTAATTAATTAATTAATTTGGGCACTTTAGGTTAATAACAACCACAGATAAGGGTTGTGTAAACTTCCAAGATGGAAACACTTTGAATTGCGATATTTAATTAATTATTTACTTGCATGGTTGGAAAAAAAAAAAAAAAAAAGGAGTTTGTAAATAGATTTCTTGGTTTTTAATTCCGCAAGACCAAGATATATTGAATGATAATATTTTTTTTTCATGATCCAATAAAAGGAAAATTTAATTTTTCTAATAAATAAAAAAATATGTAAAATATAAGGTTGTGTAAGTTAATGTTCTAAAATAGAAAAAATAGATAGAAAATGAACAAAAACATGTTTAGTTAAAGAGTTGAAGAAAAGGATATAAAAATTAATTTTTTATTATAATTTTAAAATAAATTTTTATATTTTAAAATAAAAAAAAATATTTTTGCTATATGAATTTTTTTTTATTTCTTTTATCCGAAAATTAACGAACGTGCTGTGGTGATGTGAGGTATCCTTTTTCCATCCACAAAAATGTCAAAAAAAAGAGCATAAATCAGTAAGTGACGTCAAGGTCATCATTAGCCGTCGATCTTTGACGCCCACCCGTGTTTAATCCAACGGCCATAAATACCTCACTCACTTAGCTCAATTGTTTTTTTTTTTTTTTTTTACCTATTTACATATTTGGGACGGCACTAACTCCTTTATAGCTTTATAGCTCTTTTTTAATTTAATTTACTAATCAATCAAGTAATAAATAACTAGATCAAGGATAAAAATATATTTGTTAGATATAAAATATTATTTTTATTATGTGAATAAATAATGTTTATAATAGTTTTTTTTTATTTTTATACCAACGAAAAATAAATATATTAAAAATATCTAATACTTTATCTTATTATAGAGGTTACATTCTAATTACTACCCATAATCAATACATCGTACATATTACAGTATAACTTATATTAAATCAATCATTGCTTTTAAAGAAATTGAATTAAGATATGTGAAAAATAAAATTAAAAAATATATATTCTTGTTTAGTCATTATTAACTTATTATTCAATTATTAAAATTAAAATTGTGTTTGATCAATGTTACATGACATGAAAGATAAATATATAAAATAAAAATGTTTATGCCATATGATCTAGAAATCAATTTATATATTTTAATATATATATATATATATATATAATCCTTTATATATTTATATATTATATATTATATAAATAATTTATATATTTATATATTATCTTTATTATCCTTTTTTTATTCAAAATAATAATCCAATCCTACCTAATTTATTGAAATACAACTTAAAATCCGTTTGTTTAAAGTAATATACTTTACATGAAAATTTATTTCAAATCTTCTGTGTTTGTTTTTGAAATATATTTTTCTATGTTTGTTTTTATCAAAATATTTTATAAAAAAATTAATTAATAAAAAATATTTTATAGTTAACTTCAAACTTAATTCATATACAAAAAATAATTTTAATTCATAAATTTTCATAAAATATTTTACAAATAATTATTTATTTACAATATCATCCAATTTATTTCAATTATCATCTTAATCTCACCACCAATATCATATTTTCCTCTATAACCACAACCCAATTATTATTATCTTCTCAACCACAACCACCATTATTTTTATAATTTCATCACCATTTTGCAATTATTATTTTTTTATTATAATTATTATTTTTATAATCATAAAATTATCTTATCATTATTATCACTATATTATCATCACCTTCTCATTAATCACAGGAAAACATTTCTAAATATTAAAAATATTATATAGGTAAAATATTTGATGATAAAAAAACTTTTTCGCAAAAGTTGTGAAAAAGGAAAGTAAAAAAAATGCAAGTTGTAAAAAAAACAGAATAATTAATTAAAGATAGTAGATAATAAATAAAGAAATAAAAGGGGAACTTTCTGGCTTCAACTTTGGATCTTCCTTCCCTTTTCTTCACTCATAAAAACATTACAAGCACACAAGTTTTTCCCACTTCTCTCTCTACAAATTTCCTCTCTCTAAAAAACGCCTTCTCTTCTCTCCTTCAATTCCTCTAGGCTCCTCTCTCTCTACCTCTTTATCGAACAAATACCGAGAAGGAGAAAAGGTAGACCAGACCACGTCAGTATTGAATTAACATGAAAATAACCATTTTTTTTTCTTTTTTTTTTCTTTTTATTCAATTTGAATAAGAAGAGTTGGTTTTGTTCTTATTTGTTGTGTTTTTCTTATTTGGTTGGTGGGTTTTTCCTGTTTTGATTGGTCTTTTTTTTTTGTTGGATTTTCTCTCTTTGTAATGATGAAAGCTGGTTGCTTTTCTTTTTTCTTCAAAATTTTCATTTGAAAAGAATCCTAAAATCAAGGAGAAAAGGTCAAGTTATTTATGGAAAATAAGGGAGAGATTGAGTGGAGAAAAATTCAGGGAAAAAGGAGAGGTTTTATTTTACTAAAAACACTGAAGAGACCCACTTTTTTTGGAAATGAATTATGGAGGTGTTGCCATCTGGGTGTTCTCTATATCTTTCTTTGCATGTTTGGCTTTTGTTGTTTTGTATTGTGTTTTCTTTTTTCCTGTCTTTGAGTGATCAAAGTTGATATAGTTGTCAAATGGAAAACAAGGTTTTTTCTCTTTAATATGTGATTATTTTTTCTGGGTTTATATGATTGGTTCTCGATCAGTTCTTAATTTAAGGAACAGAGTTTCTATGTTATCTTATGTTGTTTTGTTTTGTCAGGTGTTTTAGGTTCCTTTTGTTCTTTGCTATATTTTTGTTAGTGTATTTATGCAGCAGAAGAGGGAAAGATGAATATTTGAAAAAAAAAATATTATAAAATATTTATCAGTGGGGCAAAGGAGTGTAGGTGTAGGTTTAATTTGATGGCTGGAATTGGAATGTTGTTTGAAGATATTAGGAAGTTTTTATTAGCTGTAGCTTAAATTCGAGGTTTGAATGTTTGATCAAACCCAAACATATTCTGTTATTGAGCCCTACTGATGACATGGATCTTAATTTGGTTTTTATGGAATTTGTGCCAGATGGCAACCAATTTCTTTGGCATACATACTGCCGGTTAATGATCCTTTTGAAGGGTGATTTAGGGTTCTTTGCAGACAAACCTATGAGGCATTCACAATAGGGATTTTTGAGGAAATTTGCAGATTATTGTGATGCTGGAAATAGCACCGCTGGTGGTTGCTATTATAATCTGAAAGAATCTTGGTTAACGATTACTCTGAATTCCTCTGTTGGCACTTTCGCTGTAGTTGTATGCTTTGGTAAATGGTAATAAGAAAAGAGATTATTTGAATGTTTTAGCTTTATCTTTTAAAGAAAAAAGAAAAAGCTTAAATCTGATGATGTTCATGCTACAATTTGAGTTATTATAAGTGTTACAAACTTCCTTAAATTCTCTCAAATGCAAGTATGGATTTTCTAGATCTAAGTCATGAAAAGAAGGTAAAAGTTGAATAATGTCTGGCTTAAAATTAAAATGAGATGCATCAGAAGAAAAAAATATACATGATCGCGCAATTGTTCTTGTTGGATTCATGTAGTCTCTAAGTGTTCTAATCTGATTATTCTCATTATTTTCATTATAAAGCGATTGATTATCCTCTTCGGCCATGTTTTCTAAAAAAGATGAGTATACTTTACAAAGTTTATCATTTAATGTATGTGACCAAACTCTCATGCACGTGTAGAAAAAGAAGAAAAGGAAGAAGAAAAGAAAAAACAAAAAGAAACAAAGTTAGAAAAAATAAAATAAATACTATAATTTATACAAGAATTTACCTCCCCAGCAACGGTGCCAAAAACTTGACACGACCAAAAGATTGATGTTTTCTCCCAAGTGCAGGAGTGTCGAAGCAATAAATAACCCGGCAAGACTGGGGTCGAACCACAGAGAGGTTAATTGTATAAATTATAAATAACAAGACGACAACAACAACAACAACAACAATAATAATAATAATAATAATACTCAGTACGTGGCGTTGTTATGCCTGAGAATGATCTAAAAGATCGGGTTACAGGTTTCCAGCCTATATACTGAGTTTATGAAAATATCAAAGAGATAAATTATATAATATAAACAGAATGTAAATAATAATAATAATAATAATAATAATAATAATAATAATAATAATAGTAATATTAATAGTAATAATAATAGTACTAATAATAATAATAATAATAATAATAATAATAATAATAATAAAAAGAGAAGGAAGAAATTAATGAGAACTTTGAGATGGAAGATTAATGTAAGGATTAAACAATGATAAAAACAAATGTCAAGGTTAGAGGATCCACCAATGGTATTTCAAACAAGTATAGTATAAACTCTTATTATTCAACTGGAAACCACACACAAAGGAGGTTCCAATCGGATGATTTCTCATTAATAGCTCATTATAAATTATTAACATGATCATATTAATTATCTTATTTACATAACACCAAACTTTTAAATATTTTCAGGAATTCATGATGTTAACTGATGTTAACAACAAATCAAGTTCTTTTCATAGCTCAGGTGTAGGTAAAACTATACGGTTGGGCTATGAGAGTGTCAAGCATTTGTTGTACCAAGTGTTATACAACACAAATCTAGATTAATCATTTAACAAGCAAGGTATTAAGAATTAGTAAGATAAAAAGATAAGACATGTTAATATTAAACATTAAGGTCCATGTTGAGTTTACACCATACTTACTCTTACACCATTAGTGTAACCTTTTCACCTTGACATAATAAACTTAGCTAAACATAATGAAGAAGAGAAACATAAATAAACAAAACAAGAACATAAAGAAAATACAAGTTAACTAAGTAAAGGAAAGGAAATGAAAAGCATAAACAAGATATTAATCAAAACAAAACTTAAAAATTACAAAAAAAATATAAAGAGAGAAATAAAGAGCATGAACTTGATCTGAACAATCAAGCCACCAAATACATGGAAAATTCCGTCTTTTATAGGCCAAAATTCGAAATTATTGATTTGATGACTAATTGTTGAGTGGGTGGCCAACTTTTGACATGGTGAAAATCCTTATCTTCTTGTCTAAATAAAACAAAAATGTTACCATCCGAACTGGGTCCACTGGAAAACATGAAAGTTGTAGGAAATTGACTCATCTTTCCAGGAAAAAAAATGGAGGTCATTTGGATTTCTAGAACTCCAGATATGGGCCAAACACTGAACAGTTTTCGGGCTGCAGGACAGATTCGGACTTCTCCTTTGTTGCTATAATTTGGATTTGAAAACGGCCTTCTTAGATCTTGATGTAAACATAAAAGTTGTAGGCCTATGTCTTACTGAATCTGTGTAAAAAATTGAGGTCATTTGGACATCTAGAACTGAAGATATGACCCAATTACCAAACAGTGTTCTAGTTTGGACTGCACCAACATTTCTTTTCTAAGTTTCACCCTCTCTTTATCTTCGCAAATTTCAGTAGTTGAATTCATCAATCAATCCTTTGATTTATGTGATAGGCCTGCATTTAAGATGAACATTTACCATATATTAGGGCATTTTATAGTATTAGACTTGTTATTATAAAACATGCTTTAGTTAAGGAGTTATTGATACTTTAAGTGCAAAATTATTATATAAAACCTTGATAAATATGCACTTTTAAGTACTAATCAACCTGCTATCAAGCTATAAGCCTGAAAAGGATAAATAATGAGAGGGTGAGTTCAACAACTCAGTGAGTAGATAACGTTCAATATACACACACGAGATAATACAGTAATGAGAAATATATATACAAGTATGGCTCTAGGTTCTTATAGAAAGGTTTCTCAAATAGGCCATAACAAGAAGATTATATGGTAAAGTTTGTCAGAAAATCAAAATGCAATGAGTATGAGGCTCCGTACTGTGGGATGATCAGTCCACACAGGTTGATGACTCCCCCGACCAACTAGGGTTCAGATACGATGTGCACAAAGACTAACACTACCCTGTTAACATGGGTATTATGACTGACATACCATATGTTCATAATCGTAATCAAACAAACATATTCATATCTCAAAGCTCAACTCATGACATCAATCAAATGAGGAGCTATCAATTCAGAAGTCAATTCAAAATATATGTTGGTTCATATCAAGAATTTAGATTCAATAATTGATCATGCTTTATCATAACAAGGATAATATATATATATATATATATATATATATATATATATATATATATATTATCAAGAAGCATGATCCAATTCATATTAACAAATCAAATATTTATAATATTTCTCATGCATATGGAACATTAACCACTCACCTGACTCAAAAGCAAACATCACTCACAAGCTGAAACCGAAGGAAATCCTACTGCCGTCTTGCCGGTAGAATATCAGGATTATCTGAATATAAAGGAGACATATTCAAGAACGACTCTAAAGAACAAATAGCCTATTTAATATACTTAACTAAGGGTGTATACCGTAACCCTATATGTTTTTAAACTAACTAGTCAATTTTCTTAAAAACCCAAAATTTAACAGTTTTCTTGAAATCTAATCCATAATAAAAACAACTAATAAAATTGGTAATAATTCACTAAATAACCCTTAATTATTCATCAAACTAATCTGAAAAAGCTAATATTACAGCTATGGACTAATCTGGAATTTACCATATTTTTTTGGGCCAAATTGTAACTTTTATCAAATGGAGGACCAAACTAAAATTTGTCATAAATCCATGAATATACTGAAATTCTGACTTTAATTAATCCTCAATTCTGTCCAGGATGTATCATTATGCTCCAGGGACCATTCTGGAAATTTACCAATTTTTTAGGGTCAAATTGTAATTTTTGTCAAATTGGAGGACCAAATTGAAAGTGTTAAATTCTCTTATCTATACAGTAATTCTGTCCATAATTCATATGTTATTCTGTTCAGAATCTCGGAATATGCTCCAGGGACCAATTTGTAATTTTTCAAAGTTCAGGGACTAAACTGTAATTTTTGCAAATTAAGGGACCAAATTGAATTTTTATCATCTTCAACCTTCAAACCAGAATTTCAACAGAAACCTACTGTTCTCCCCTGATTTTTAACTCAAAATTCGCCATTCAAACAAAACTATAACTTAAAATCATCACAATCTTCCATAATCAACTAAATCATCAATTAACCACAACAATCAACCACTAACATTCAATTTAATTCATCAATTAAACTCAAAACATAAATTTCATAACCCTAACATTTATCAAAACTGAAATTTAAGCTAAAGAAAACATATTATACACATTAAAGCATCATCTTACCCTTTTAACTTATTTCCTCAAACTCCTTTCCTTTTTCCCTTACTTTCCCCTCTTTTCCCTTCTTTTTCTTCTTTCTCTAATTTCAGATCTCTCTCTTTCTTTTCTTTTCTTTTTTTTACTTATATTTATCAATTATTTATCCAATTACTATTATACCCCTCATTTAATTTATTCCTACATCTAAGCCTTCAAGGGCTTTCTAGCCTTTTCCAACTCATTTATTTCAAAACATTACATCAGGTTCTAAAACTGTTGGAGTTTTTACAGCTGAACAATTGTTTAAACTTGTTGTGCCTGTACAACGGCCATTGGAGCAAGAAAGAACTCTTGGTTTAATAGGTTATTGATTAATTTATAAATTATTGAATTAAATTATTTAAATTCATTTAATTAAAATAATATTATTTTATTTTTAATTAAAAAATTTAATTGAGTTAATATTTTATATAATTTAACTAAAATTCATTCAAGTTGGATGAACGGGTTTAACCGGGTTTAACCACCATAATCACAAGTGTCTTGACACTTAGTTAGCAAGAATAAGATAACAAGAGATAACAGGTCTCCAAGGGATGTAGCGTGGTGACAAAGGACTTGAAATCTGCACAGCAGGTCTCGAGTTCGAGTCAGGGCGTGCATCTCTTGTAAGAGCCTGGGACAGCCGGGATTTTACTTGCTCACTTGGGCCCACAAAGTACGCTTTCCAGGGGATGAGATTTCCTTGAATCCAAAAAAAAAAAAGAATAAGATAATAGATGTTATAAGAAGATAAAAAAATAAGATAAAGGCATTAAGAGATAGCTTCAGTACTGTACCAGATCCAGCTTGTTCCATCCTCTATGACGATCCCAGAATTGATTACCTTTTCGAATTTATCAAACCCAATCCAGCCACCATATCTGCACCAAAAACGATGTCAAAAGGGGGCCGAAAACAAAAGGTTAAACAGAAGCTGCATAGTCTAAACAGAAACCAAAGTAGCATGAAATGTTGGTTTCAGATGAGCAAAACCTTTAGTTTTTTCTTTAATACGATAGATTACTTTGTGTAGGTAGGGAAGAGAGATGGGGCAATCTGTCGTTTTGTTGAGGGCTGAACCCCTTGCCATGTAAGCATAGTTTTAAGACCCGGCCCGGTGGTCGACCCGGTCCAAGGCCCGGGTTCCGGGTTTTGACCGGGTCACCGGGTCTCGTCCGGGTCGCCGGGTCGGCCGGGTAAAAAAAAAATTTAATTTTTTTTTTTAAAAATCAAAACGACGTCGTTTTAGCAAAAAAAAAAAACAAAAAAAAAATAAAAGTCAACGGGTTTGGGGCTGGATGTTGACCGGGTCTTGTCGGGTCAACTGGGTCCCGGGTCGACCCACCGGGTCGACCGGGTCTGGCCGGGCCAATTCCCAAACGGGTTTTGGCCTTCACCCGGACCGGTCCCATGCCCGGGTCGGCCGGGTCCCGGGTCGACCCGCCGGGCCGGTCCGGGTTTTAAAACTATGCATGTAAGAGCTTTATTTTTTAAAAAACATTTTTTTATTTAAGAATATATTAAGATAATATTTTTTATTTTTTAAAATTTATTTTTAATATTAATATTTAAAAACACAAAAAAAAGGAACTTTAATTAATTAAAAAATGTTACCAATATTTATATAAATAATATAATAATTTTTTCAGATGAGATTTGTGTGTAATAAAATAAATAAATATAGAGAAAGAGCAGGGATTAATAATAATAATAATAATAATAATAATAATAATAGTCATAGAAATTAAATGAAGGAAGCTGTTAAAAACGTTTATATTTAAGAATAGTAGCCTCACGGTGAAAATGCTCAAACCATCATACACGTAATAAAGAGAGAGAGAGTATGGAATAATAAAAATAAAAGAAAATAAATAAAGGAAGGAAAGGAGATGTTAAATACCTTTCATACACGTGTAAGTGTTTTTATGTTCGGTGAAAATACTTCTTAGTAGTGTTTAACCCTTTACATAGCTACCCTCCTTTTGAATGTACTTCCAATCAATTAGAATATCTCGAATGTGTTTAATGTTAGGCCACTCCTCGCTCTCCTTTCCCCATCCTCTTGCTCTTCCGCTCACCTCTTCACTGCAGTCATGGATTATTAATCTTTGCAAAGAGGGAAGGTAGGGTATCATCCCTTGAGATTCAGATTCAGATAGCGACTTCAATTCTCTGCATCTACCAACTTCTAATTGCTGAAGAGAATGCATCACCTGATCAGGCAGTGGCATAGACTTCAATCCTGGACATGCATAGATCCCTAGCCGTTGAAGAGAAGAGAGATTTTGCAGCCCCACTTCCGGAAGAGATTCCATGTCATCAATGAACCACATAAATAGACCCTTCAATTTGGAGAGAGGACGGGTAAATGAAGAAGAAGAAGAGACTGGTGATGTCATCTTCATTGTCTGCTGTAATGGCATTGAACTAGTCCTCGACAAATGAAGATCTTCATCGAGAGTTGGAAACAACGGCATTGAAGTCAGATTTGGACAGGATCTTATTGTCAAGGAAGAAAGACGTGGAAAAGAGAGCATTATCAACCCTTCTTCTATTGTTGACTCATCACTATCATCATTCATCTCATCTCTACTCCATCCCTTCAGTCTATCACAATAATAGATATAAAGTCTCTTTAAGGATGGGAAAAACATCGGCACTCCTTTTCCTCCAACCCCCTCACTATCTATGTACTCCAAATCATCCAATCCCCCAATACTTAATTCTTCAAGAGAAGGGATTGCATCTAACGGAGGGATATGCTTAAGTCTTCTACAGCTTTCTAGACGAATCCTTACAAGATTTGAGAGATCTGAAACCCAACTAGGAAACCTCATACCTCCATAGCCTTTAACTATCAACTCTTGAAGACTCGAGTTTGGCTGGAGGCTTTGCAACATTTTATCATACAAATCAATATCTGAATCACTATCCAGCTCTCGGTCCCACCGTACGGTCAACGACTGAAGACATTCTTTATCGATCAATTTCGCTACTTCAAATTCTGATATACAAGAACCACCCTCATATCCCTTGACTCTTATTTCTAGCCTCCCTCTCAATTCATTTAACATTCTCAACTCATCCAATCCACCTATCATCTCAGATTTAGGACTCTTTTTTTTTGCAACCACAAAATATGACAACGTCTGTAGACTAGTTAATTTCCCAATCCCACGAGGCATATACTCTAAATTTTCACATAAATCTTCATCAAGAGTGCAACCAACATCAAGATGCCTCAGACTGATCAGCTTGCTAATATCCCTAGGTAGTTCCTCAAGGTTACTACAACTATTGAGCTTGAGCACTTGCAAATTTACCAGACTGGTGATAGAATTAGAAAGCGCCTCCATCTCATTATTCGAAAGATCAAGATATTTAAGGTGCTTGATCTTTTCAATGAGAGTTGCCACTTCCTTCATTCCAAAATCACTCAAAACAAGCACACGTAAACGCCTAAAGTCTCGACAAATTGACACCCATGCCCCCTCATCATGTTTGCCGCCTTGAAATAATACAAGTGTTCTTAGACTTTTTGCACAAGGCAAAGGAATTGGAATTTGTTGTGACAAATCCAATATCGTGTCAAATGACACGTGCCGAGTCAATTCACTAATGCTATTTCCTCCACGCTCCACTTTGATGCTCTGAAAACCAGCGACATGGGTTGCAAGATCATGCATAAAATCATGCATTTTGCAACTTTCTATATTACCTAAATCATCTCTTTTCACTTCGTGAAAGAAGGACCTCCACAATAAATCCTCAAAGCACCTAAGGCCACTAATTTCTAAACACTCACCCAAATTAGAAGAGCTAACAAACCCTAGTGCAATCCAAAGTCGAATCAATGATTTTACATCTATCTTATGACCTTTCGGGAATAAGCTACAGTATGCAAAGCAATGCTTCATATATGATGGAAGAGGATTGTAGCTTAACTTAAGGGTATCTATGATGTTATCATCTTTGACCCTATGTGGAAGTTCTTGTTTGATAAAGGACAACCACTGGGCTCTATCTTTCATAGACATTAACCTCGCAATTGCCTTTATGACCAAAGGAACTCCCTGACACCTCTCTACAATCTCTTTTTTTATTTTTTCGTCCATGTAATTTGACTCTTGACCTGGACCAAAAGCCTTGTTTGAGAAAAGAGACCACGATTCCTTTTCAGAAAGGCCTTTTAACGCAAGTGACAATCTGCTTGTTAATTTTGCAATTGCATCAGAACGTGTAGTTATTATCATCTTGTTTCCTCTAGCCTCCTCGCGTGGTAAGGACTGCCTCAAACTATCCCACTTTTCACCATCTCGACCATCCTTATTATCCCACACGTCATCTAATACAAGCAGGTATTTTCTATTTTCTATTTTTTCCGGAAGTTTCTTTTTCAGACTCTCTAACTCATCAGATACATCTTTGAGTATCTTTTTGACATCAAAACCACCCGAGACACTGACCCAGAGTTTCAGACCAAAATGATGATTAACTTGTTCATCATTGAAAACACTCTGAGAAAATGTGGTCTTTCCCAATCCGCCCATTCCAACTATTGAGATGACAGAAACACTCTCAATCTCATCGTTGGGATTCAACAGAAAGCTCATAGCTTTCTTTTTTTCTTCTTCTCTCCCGAAAAATATCTCGGGTTCAGAGGAGGTAGTTGCCTCTCTAATCATAGTCAAAGAAGCTTTCTCCTCACAACGAACCTCAAATTGAAATTTTTCACTCTCAGAAACAATCTCATCTAGCCTCTTTCTAAGTTCCTTAACTTTATGACCCATCTGACAACCATACACAAGTTGGTTTGACCCTGAGAAGAATGTACGTACCTCCCTCGATATTTTATTTCGGGACATCAATCTTTTCCGCTGCACTTCTGTTGAGAAATCATCCAGCAAATCTTCAGCATCATAGACCGCTTCTTGCAGCTTCCCGAGCCAGTCTTCAAGTTGAGCGGCTGGTTTCTGCACCTGCTCCTCAGCATCGTGAAGAACACCCTTAATTCTGGCAACCGTGCTCTTGAGCTTGCTTAGCTGATCTTTGACACCCCACCACAGTGCAATCTCCTGGGTAGCTAGTGGACCCAGTTTCTTTACTATTTCCTCCGCAATATTGAAGAGTATACTTTCAGCCATTTTTAGTTCTCGGTGAGTTGAAAAGGTGTGTGTGGGAAAGAACAAAGAGGGAACAGAAGACAAGAAAAATGAAACGAATGTTGTTTGATTTTGTTGGTTTGAAAGTGATTGAGGTTTGGATTGAATGCTAAAAGGCTTGCGTTGTTGTGAAGATCAAAAGTAAAATCATGTATTTATAATAGAGCAATAGATTCCAAAATTTCCAAAACACTCAAGATATTAGAGATTCTTCTACATGTACTCTCATGATCTCTGAATCCCTTAACTCGTCTGCACTCAACTATTAGTTCCTTGCTTTGGTTTAGAAAACCTTTCAAAGCATAATCTTTGTTCTTTACTTATACATAGAGCTTCAATTATGGTGAAACAACGATGGATACCTTCCCTTTGTCATAGGATGCTTTATTTTCTTTCACTGAGATCAGTCATGGGGTAGACCATTGATTGTTAATGCGGACCAACAATGTCATCAAAAGAGATGCTGATGCTTTCCTTTTTATTATTTCGTAGTTAATTAGAACAAATTCCAAACTCTGCAAACACTCAAGCTATCAAGGACCTACGTGGTCTCCAAATCGATCCATTAATTGATCTGCGCCCTCAACCAATAGTTCCTTGCTTGGATTTTAAGAAAACCAATCGATATCACACTCAAGGAATCTTTGCTGTTTTGGAGTTCTAGCCGCCACAGTAATTCAAATCCCCTGTTCTTTTCTATTTCAATATATTGTAGGAAGAGTAAACGAAATTTCTCTTGGTTTTGACTCGGTTTTCATAATCATATTACAAATTTATTTTGTTTGTTATAATAAAATCAGAATTATATTTTAGAGGTTCCAACAACTGATCAATTTGCAGAATGTTGATGTTAAGGTTCAAATGAGGATCTGACTCTGATTTTATTATGTTTATCAACTTTATCTTATAATCACTTTATTGATGCCTTGTTATATAGAATGTATGATCTTAATTCAAAAGATGACAAAGTTTTCTTAAACTCCAGGGAGTTGAAAAAAAGGCGTGTTAGAGAGTCATAATGATGATCATGTATATGGCTTGATTGTTAAAGGTAGAAACAAATAATAAAGGTTCAAGTAATGGAGGTAGGTTTAAATAAAAATCAAAGTTTAGAAAAACTAAATGCTTTGAGTGTCATAAAGACAAGCACTTTAAGAAGAACTATCTTGAGCAAGAAGATAAGGGAGAAAAAAAGATGAAACCTCTAATGTTGCAAATGTTGTCTATGGAGGGGAATTTTTTATGATGCTAAAAGTCTTCTGGTTGTGTCTATTGGTAACTCAAGTGATGAGTGAATTCTTGATTCGGCTTGCACATTTGATATTTTTCATAATAAAATTAAGTTATTTTAACACTTATAAAGTTTTCAGTGGTACTAGTTTATTAAAGACAACAAATGACTTTCTATTATTGGTGTGTGTACAATTTGAATTTAGATGTATGATGACATTGTTAGGACACTAGAGGTTTGACATATTCCAAAGATGATGAAGAATCTAATTTATTTGAGTCTTCTTGATTTCCAAGGTTATAAATATTTTGCTAAATATAGAGTTATAAAGGTTTGCAAGGATGCTTTTATTGTGATGAAAGAAAAGTTGGTTAATGGCCTCTACTATCTTCAAGGTTTAACAATTATTAATTCAACAAGTGTATCATCTATGATGGATTATGATAGTGCTTCTACTTAATTATAACACATACGACTAAAACATATGAGTGAGAGGGGGACATATGACTTTCTAAAACTCATTGAACTTTCTATTCTATGAAGGTTTGGTGTATTTTCTAAACAGAAGGAGTGATGTGTTCATCACCTTTAAGTAGTGAAAAGTCTTGATTAGAAAATAAACTGGTAAGAAGATCAAGCGCTCAAGAATTGATGATGGTTTGGAATTATGCTCATGTGAGTTTAATGAGTTTTGCAACAATGAAGAAATTTTTAGACATAAGATAGTTACAAATACACTAGATTGTCAAAGGACTTTTAAGCTAAAGTAGAGCAAGGAAATTCATATTTCTAGGTTATGCATATGAGGTGAAGGGATATTGGTTATGGTGTCTTGATCCCGAGTCACCTAAGTTTATTATCAGCAAGGATATGATTTTTGATGAGTCTGTTATGTTTTAAAAAGAAAAGGAATCGACTGTTATTGATGTTGAGATGAACCAAGGTACTAGCAAACAAGTGGAGATTGAAGTTAGAACATTATAGACAATGCAAAAGGATGCTTTAGCTGAGCCTATTGAGAAAGTGGTACATGATATTATTGTTAAAAATATACTTGGAGAACAACCTTACAATATTTTTATAGGAAGAAAAAGAAGATAGATAAAAGCACCAATTAAGTATGGTTATTCTAATCTAGTTTATTTTGCCATGAATATTGCAAAGAATCTTAATGATATAAGCCTTGTTCTTATAAAGAAGCAATTTCTTGAAAAAAAAAAATCATCTTAGTAAATGCAAGCTATGAATGAGAAGATTGAATCTCTTTATAAGAACCGAACATATGAGCTTGTTAAACAATCATATGAATAGAAGACTTTTGAGTGCAAATACGTTTACAAGAGGAAAGATGGAATCCTAGAGGTTGGGGGTGCAAGGTTTAAAACACGTCTAGTTGCTAAAAGATTTACACAAAGAGAAGGTATTGACTTCAATGGAGTGTTCTCTCTAGTTGTGAAGCATAGTTCCATTCAGGTATGGCTTGTTATGATTATGTTGTTTAACTTAAAGCTTAAGTAGCAGGATGTCAGAATAGCTTTCTACATGGTGAGCTGGAGGAGAGGATCTATATGCACCAGTCATAGATCATTTGTGTGTGTTTCATAAAGCACTTGTAAATTTCATTTGTATACTTGTTGTCTGTTGATGACATGTTTATAACCTCTAAGAACATATTTGAGATCTACAGTTTAAAGGATCGGTTGAGTGGTGAGTATGAGATGAAGGATTTTGGTGCAACCAAGATTATTTTAGGTATGAAGATACATATTAGATTGAAGCATTGACAAGTTATACTTGTCACAAAGAAAGTATCTTAAGAAGGTACTTAAGTGTTTTGACATGCAAGACTAAAAGTCAGGGAGTACTCCACTTGCAATCCATTTTAGGCTATCTAGAAGTTTGTCACTTAAAAGCAAGAAGAAGAAGGAGCACATATCAGATGTTTCATATGTTAGTGCAGTTGAAAGCATTATGTATGTTATGGTTTGTACACGTCCAGACATTTCACATGTTATTAGTGTGGTCAACAGGTTTATGAGCAATCCTAGTAAAGTTTACTAGTAGGCCGTGAAATGGGTACTCCATTATCTTAATGGTACTATATATGTTGGCTTGGTATATAATAGAGTATTAGCACTAGAAATATTGTTGAGGATTATATAAATTTAAATTATGCTAGAGATTTGAACATAAAGAGATCGCTAACAGATTATGTTTTCACTCTTTTGAGGTGTGCCTTTAGTTGAAAATTAATTTTACAATCCATTGTTACCTTGTTTATAACTGAGGCTAGGTATATAACATTGACAGAGGTAATGACAGCAACTTTATAGCTTAGAGATTTAGTTGGTAATCTTGGTTTGTCATATGAATTAATTATTTTACATTGTAATAGCCATGGTGCTATTCATCTAGCAAAGAATTAGATATATCATGAAAGGACCAAACATATTAATGACATGTATCACTTAATTCTAGATATTATGTCAAAGGATGTTGTATTAGTTAAGAATATTGATATAGTGGAGAACCTTGTAAATATGTTGACGAAGCCTATCTTTTGCAATCAAATTTAAGCATTGCTTGGACTTGATTGGCTTGTGTTGTACTTGAAAGATGCTCGGTGGGGAAGATCAAAAAGGAGTTCTAGTTTTGTAAGTTGACTTAATTTAAGCCAATATGGAGATGTGTTGGGTTTGTCTTAAATTATGGCCCCCAAGTGAGAAAAATAATACACATGTACTTAATTCATATATAAAAATCTAAGGTTGTTATATTTTAGGGTTAAGGGTTATTTATATTGTCTCCATTGTCAACACTTTGGTGGCTAGAGAAAAGAGATAAAAATATGAGTTTTGAGTTACTTTAGGATCTTAGGTGAGAGAGCAATTTTGTATGACATCTTGTAATCTCATACTTTTTCATAGTGAATTTCTTTAAGTATCTAACTTGTGGAGTGGGCTTAAGTTACTGAATCACGTAAGTTTCTTGTGTGTTCTTACGTGATTAATCGTGTTTATTTTTTTTATATTTATTTACTTGCTAAATGATTTGAGATTCTAGGGTTTTTCCCCCAACAATTTAAATAGAAATAGAAGGAATAAAATAACCAGCAACAACATTCGTAACAAAATGAATAGCCAAACTCAATAATTTGGGGAGGGAATACTAGTATTCCATTTTAAGCTAGGCAATGGCATGAATCGTTCAGATTAATTCAATTTACACGCATGTTTTGTAAATTTATGGGATGATTTGGAAAGGAATGCAGAGAACAGGAACATAAATTGCCAAAAATATATTCGGCGTTTCAGTGTGTTCAATTTTGAATGAGTGAAAATAAAATTAATAAAGAATGGAGAGCGCAAATCTTTTCAGACATACAAAAATATTCACAAAGTGATTTTATTTTATTATTGTTATTATTATATTTGTCTGTGTCATGGCAATAATTACGGAGCAGTGCTCAAGTTCAGATCCTTCCACTTTAATGTCTTCTAAAATCAGAGACATTAAAACATCTGCAATGGAAACCAATTATAGCTAGCCCAAGTGAAATTCCTGAAGACCGTATATAGACATCATCAGGCTTGTGAAATTCATTCAACAGTAGAGGATGCAAACCTTCACCTTCGAGTAATCTAATAGACTCCCTGGAAGAGACAGAAGGGGTTGTAAACAAAGGAATCAAGAGCAAACATAAACTAGAATTGTTTATCTTGCCCATCTTCACTAAAATTCTTGTATAACTGGGGGAAGAAACTAGAATGCTGTGTCGAACTTATACAATGAGGAGGAGATCAAGTACTTGATTTAGTCTAATTAACACCAGTTGTGATGTAGAGGTTTGATGTACACTCATGATTTTAACAATCTGAGGCTGAATCTTAAAGCATTACCTTGCAGCTCAATGTTTAAGGTATTAATTTCCCCACTAAAGGAGTTGTAATTCTGTATGAACCTTCCACAAAGGCCTTTCACCGTTACTGACTTCATTGGATGAAAGCAGATTGATTTCACTTCATATTGCAATCAAAAGTCTGGAGAAGTAATCAAAGTCTGGAGAAGTATAGAGAAAGTTAAGCAGGTGAAGAGTGCTTCTTACAATTCTGTAAGTTTCGGCAATCAGGCACTTTGCTTTAAAGGTGGCCGTCATTTGAAGAAATATCCATTCCCCAAAAACTATGGTTTCTTATGGCCATGACCGTTGCAAGTTTCGTCTCCGTGTTTCTTTCTGAAACTAATATTACAAATTACATTACAATTACTATTACTGTTTCTAAAAAAAACTAAAGTGTATGGCGAAGGTATCATAGCACAAGGGAGAAAACATTATGGAGTGTAATGGTGTTTCACAGTTTTTTTATATATAATAAAAAACAATCTTTTTAATTCTTTTCAATTTTTTCTTTTAATAATGTGTTTATTTGGGATTAAACCTGATGGTAATCAAAGATAATTAACTTGCTGTCATCTGAAATGTAATATCACTTGCAACTAAGATAGTAATCTCTGGTAGAATCTCCCCTTTCACATTATTAAAAGAAGGAAGGAAGGGATTGAACACCTTCATTCATCTAATAAATAAAGAGAGAGTATGGAATAATAATAATAAAAATAAAGAAAGAAAGGGAGAGATTAAATACCTTTCATATATGTAAGTATGTATGTTCGGTGAAAGTGCTCTAATACTCGTTAGTATCTCAATCCTTCACCCTTTACATAGCGACCCTCCTTTTGAATGTAATTCCAATCAATTACAATATTTGGAATGTGTTTAATGTTAGGCCACTCCTCCTCCCTCTCCTTTCCCCATCCTCTTGCTCTTCCGCTCAGCTCTTCACTGCAGTGATCGATTCTTAAGAATTGCAAAGAGGGAAGGTAGGGTATCATCCCTTGAGATTCAGATTCAGATAGCGACTTCAATCCTCTGCAGTTACTGATAAATAATTGTTGAAGAGAATGCATCCCCTGATCAGGCAGTGGCAGAGACTTTAATCTTGGACATTCATAGATCAATAGTTGTTGAAGAGAAGAGAGATTTTGCAGCCCTACTTCGGGAACAGATTCCATGTCATCAATTGAATAAATATAAAGTCTGTTCAATTTGGAGAGAGGACGGGTAATTGAAGAAGAAGTAGAAGAGACTGGTGATGTCATCTTCATTGTCTGCTGTAATGGCATTGAACTAGTGGTGTTCAAAAAAAGAACTTCATTGAGAGTTGGAAACAACGGCATTGAAGTCAGATTTGGACACTGGCCAATCCTCAAGGAAGAAAGACGTGGAAAACAGAGCATTCTCAACCCTTCTTCTATTGTTCACTCATCACTATCATCATTCATCTCATCTGTACTCCATCTCTTCCACCATCCCTTCAGTCTACGACAACTAAATATACGAAGTTTCCTTAAAGATGGGAAGAACACTCCTCTTCCTCCAACCCTCTCACTATCTATGTACTCCAAACATGTTGAGCTAGTGTGGTCTTCCCCAACCCCCCTATTCCAACTATGGAAATGACATGAACATTCTCATCGTTGTTGGAATTCAGCAGAAAACTTTTAACTATCACTTTGTCTCCTTCTCTCCCAACTATTACTTCAGGTTCAGAGGAGGTATTTTGCTCCCTCACAGTAATCAACGAAGCTCTCTCCTCATCACGAACCTCCAAGTGGAATCTTTTACTGTCAGCATCAATGTCATCTAGTTTCTCTCAATGTCATCAGCAAGACCCATCAGCAAACCATACGCAAATTGGTTTGATTCTGAGAAGAGAACACGTACCTCCCTCCATACTCTATCCCCCGACATCAACTGATTCCGCACAGCTTGTGCTGAAAAATTGCCCAGCATATCCTCTGCATCATACACAGCTTCCAGCAGCTTCTTGAGCCAGTCTTTGATTTGATGGTTCTGTTTCTATGCCTGCTCCTTAGCATCATGAATCACAGCCTTAATCCTGGTAACTGTGTCATTGAGCTTCCGCAATTGATCTTTGAGCCCCCACCATAGTGCAACCTCCTGAGCAGTTAGGGAACCTAATGTCTTTATTATTTCCTCCGCAATACTGAAGAGCACACCTTCAGCCATTTTTTCTTTGTAGGTTCAAAAATGAGTGGGTAGAAGACAAACTCAAAGGAGAAGAAGAAAGAATATGTAGTTGGTTTGGAATGGTGATCGTTTAGTATGCTAAAAGGGTTTTATATAGTGAAGCAGATTCTGACGTTAACCAGACAGTACTCAAAGCAGCGTGCGGATACTGTCTAAGCTACCAATAAATATCCCTTAATCCTTAGGTTTTGAGCTAAATTATAACTTAAGTCTTTTTTGTTTAAAAATCTTTAACTTAATCTCTGGGACTTATTAAGAAAATGGCCTCCGAGTGTTGAAGAATTAAGCTGTAAATATATAGCCTTTCAAATTTAAATGACTATATTGTAATAACATTCAAAGCCAAGGGACTACAGAATGATTTATTCTTAATATTTATACTTAATAATTAACTAGTAGCCAAGGACCACACTTGTATTAATTGTAGGTCCCAAGAACAAAGATTAAGGGGAAGTCGAAGTCTAAGCAAGCCAGCCAGTTATGACTTGGTTAATTAGCACTGATTCCTTGGAATGCTATAAGAGAGACAAGAATCATTAATATAGGAAATGTCCGGGAAGAGATCAAAGCTATGCATGGAAAAATTGATTGGTTGCAGACCAGGCTAATTGAATCGGTCACAGACCTGGAATAGATGGTTTGGAAGCAGTATTCATTAGATTAGACGATATAATTTCGCAAGCAATTACGTTAGGTGGAGGAGGTAACCAAGATTTAGATGCTGCAGAGCAGAAGATGCAGGACCAGAAAATAGACCGCTTCAGTCTTCAGAAGATGCATATTTTCCTGTACTAATGTTCCATTAATTTAGACAGAATCACCATTTTGTAAAATCCGGTGACCGGTTCACGTGAATACTGTCCCTATAGAGTCATTTAGATTCAATAAAACAATCTTTGTAAATATCATCAGGGAAAAATCAGTTCAATTGTTATTTGTCAGGAATTATCAGCTGCAATATATATGTACCGGTCTATGACAAAGGTTTTCATTCGAAAAATCACAAATTGAGTACATGTTTTTCTTGGCTATGTATGTCATGGAAAAGAGAGAACAAACAGGAATTATGTATTCTTGCACATTATCATCAATGTCTTTCTACAGGCAACAATATCCACACAAGCTGTAAAGGAAATCTAGCAAACACATCGGCAACCTGAAAATTAAGCTTCAGTTACTCCAATTCGATCGAGAATTGTCTGTATGTTATCATCAGTCAGGTTCATTTAGATTCATAGTCTATCACAGTCTCAAATGCCCCAACCAATGCCTTCACCTTGTTCTTTCTCTCCTCAAGTAGCTTATTCTTTGTTTCTTCGATCACATCATTGTATGCAGCATGAGATTCCTTTTTATTGCCTTGTACCACTTGCTTTTTTTGTGGCGAATTTGCATCATCTGGCTTTTCTTCTTCTTGAGCATTACTCACTACTTTATCTTGTTCTTCCTGGGGCTTATGCTCCTCACTTCCTTCATTAACTTTGTTCATGTCTCCCTCCTTTTCTTCACCAACAGGTACTTCGGGCGAAACCTCATTTTCGTTAGCATTGTCTTCCACTTTCACTTGATCATCAGCCTCAACTGCAATACCCTCTTCAAGGTTAGCATTAGTGTCGATGCTTTCCTCTAATTTGCCATTATATTCCTCTTCTTGTCGGTTTTCGCTTTCTTGATGTAACTCGGTTTCTGTTTCTTCAACCGGTTCTGCTAATGCGGGGTCATTACTAACTTCTCCTTCAGCAACTGTGGTAATGTTAGAGCCCTTGAGCTTCTCATCTTCAGTAACATTGTT
Source organism: Populus alba (assembly GCF_005239225.2). NCBI lineage: Eukaryota > Viridiplantae > Streptophyta > Magnoliopsida > Malpighiales > Salicaceae > Populus > Populus alba. The sequence continues at coordinate 24,413,862 of NC_133289.1, forward strand.
AGCTTCAGTTTCTTCAGAAACAATATGTTCTTCCTTGTTTTTTGCCTTTTGCGAATCAGAAGGAACTTGTTCCTGGCTCACAGCATTCAGTATCTCTTCACTTTCATGAGCCAAGAAAGATTCTGCATTGCTTTCTTGCTTAGTTTCAAGATCCAAATTCTGAGCTACACCATGACGGATTGGCTCTTTAGGCAAAACAAGAGCATTACTCACTTTCTTGGTAGAGGGACTAATGCTCCTCCTCGTGATCCTTGTAGCCAGTGGCTGAGATTGTCCTGGCTTATGTGACGTGGCATTCCGGTCGAAGACAGTTTTTGGTGAAGTAGCATTTTTTGATGAAAAAGATGAAGATCGGGCTGTGCGGATTAATCTTTCTCTACCGGGTCTCTCTTTAGAATCTGAAGAGAGTAGTGGCTTTTGTACATGATGAAGAGATGGAGGCTTATCAAAGGATCTTCTTCTAAGAAGAGCAGGCTTTTGTGATGTGTCTTCATGGCCAGTTTTCTTAACTTGTTTCAAGGACTCAGGTCTTGAGCTAAATGTAGGCTTGAGGTAGTTTGGGATTGGTTTTTCCTGATTGGTCGAGCCTGATGAAGGGCTGGCTGGTCTTGAACTCCCTTGCCTGCAAGTACTTGTGTGAGGATGTGAAGAGGGTGTGACCTTCTCCCTCTTCTGGGCACCATTGCTTGCAGTTGTTGCCATATAAAACAATTCTCAAAAAATCCTGCATTATCAAATGAACCAACGATCTGTAATGAGTTTCTCGATTTCTAATGTACACATATAAAAACTTCTTGTCATATTTCTACATTTTATGATTCTATTTCCAATAAACAAGCAGGTTTTTTACAGCATTGTCCAATCATATAGAAAATCCTGCTAGAATGAAAAGAAATTATTTGTTTGGTTTCTTGCAAGACGAACAAATTATAAACCAAGAAACAATACGAATACAAAAAAGATTGACATTACAAGCAAAACAGAGAGGGAGTGATGGCCTGAACTACAAGCAACATACCTTGACCAAGGCAAGGAAATGGGGGTAGGAGGAGTGATGTTGTTATATTGCTATGCCATGAGAAAGAAAAGGAGACGAGTATATGAAGAAATTAAGGAGAGGAAATATGGTTATTGGGATTGATAAAGGAGAGTGAATTGCGCAAAATAGAAGTAGAAATGGTGGTGGCTTTGGTTGTAGAGATAATGGAAGGCCATGAAATCAATAATGGTAGATCATCAACATCAAGCAGCCGAGACATGTGGAGGAGGGAATGTTGACCTTTTCGATGCTTGACAACTACATTATTCTCCTCTTTGGTACTCACGTACATGTAAGAGATTTTTGTTTGAAATTAAGTTGTTAAAGGAAAGATTATCAAGTGTGAGCAGTTTCATTGGAAGGTACGAGCAATAAAATACATCATCTAGCATCATTTTTTGTTGAGGAATTCTAATTAATGAAATATATATCTAGGGATAAAATTGCTATAAGAAATTGTTTGCGAACAAAATTGATATGAACCCAATACTTGAGGGCTTTTTGAAAAAAATAAAATCCTAAATTGAAGTCAACAAGGCGGTCTAATAATTATGTGATGGCTTCTTAGCCCTCGAAGTGGTCTCTAGTGATTATTATTAGATGTTGACTCTAATGAATAACAACATCACCATTTGTTATTGTGGAGGAGAGTGATCTCAGATCAACATGGCCCAGAAAATGTCAACAAATTGCAAATTAAGCTCACTTTTTTATTTCTCCCTTTGTTTCCTTCCCCTATTTGATAGAGAAATTCACCAACTAAAACAATTTGTGTGTTTTCAATCTGTATCATAATCATTAATTCTCAATTTAGCTCGATAGATTAACCCTAAAACCAACCGATATATCCCCTAACTCAAGTTGGTTGTCAGAAAAAAATCAATAACCCAATCAAATTATTTTAATTTTAAAATAAATAAATAAATAAAACAATATCACTATTTTAATTGATTTAAATCAACTTGTAACTTATCATTTAAGTATTGGGCTAACCTATGTTTAATTATTATGTTGTGTATACTTCAAATAATATATATATATATATATATATATATATATATAAAGGATAGTAAAATATATATTTTAAGAGCACTTCCTTCCAATTAACTTCGTAAACTTAAAAAAAAAAATTCTTTGATAAAGAAAAATATCTTCTTTGTCTAATTGCATTTGGCAATTCATGGTGTGTATATATATATATATATATATATATATATATATATATATATATATATATTGGGTCACAAATCTTTGTAAAAAAAAATAATATACACCTAAATCTTCAAAAAAAAATTCCAAAATCGGGAAAAATCCAAATCATAGTTGTAATAACTAGAAAACCATTGGCACTTGGCTAATGGATGGCTGGCTAGCATTTCCTGTAGACAATACATGTTTTCTTGGTAGATAATTTATTTATTGGTTCAAATCTGTCAACTAGCTAGCACAACTTGTCTCCCTTTCTATATTTTCTAATTACAGAAAGAAATAAGAACCATAACAAAAGGTAGACATGGACAAGCTTTGAAACCCAAAAACATGAGGCTGGTTTTGTTGAACAAGTCACCCTCTTGTTTTTCCACTTAGGAACACCAGCTTAATTAGGATATAAAGCCCCTTTAAACCCCACTCTTGCTCCTCTTGTCGTGGAAGAACCAAGCTGGGGCTTATGGCAACTTTCTTCAGGCTTTGTCCGAAGGACTTATCATCAATATCGAATGTGACTTGTCACGCATGGTGGCTTTAACCCAATTTGTGCTTAATCTTGGGGTTACAAATGGCAGTGTATCCTCTGTTGACATTATTTCTTTCTTTCCTCTTTGGGTTATTTTCAACATTTTTTTAAGAAATATTAATACTATTTAAATATTTATGTAAATACATGATATTATAAAGTAAGAATTACTCAATCTTTGGACCAAAGTTCAATGGTAGTATTTAATATAAGAGGAATGAGTTCTAGTTAGTTTCAGGTCTAATCGTTTTCATCAATTTGTTACTGGTCTTGCAAAAAAAAAAAAAAAAAAGAGATTTATATTTTTTGATAAAGTTGGGAAACTTGTTTGTTTTTGTCAATATTTTCAAAAATAAATAAATAATAAAATAATGTTTAGTTACCACTTGAGATAAAAAAAAAAAAAAAGACAAAATAAAAAAGATATGTTCTTTGTATCTCCTATTTTTTTGAAATGATAAAAATCTATACTAAATTTATTTTTTTAAAAATTGCAAAATTTAAATGTTTTTTTTTTATTTTAGAATTAGAAGTACCACCTTTTTAATAATATCAAATGACCTTAAAAAAGTTATTTTGTAACAAAAGACTTAAAACTTGTTTTATATATATTTTTTTTTAAGGAATACTTTTCAATTGTTTGAGAATCGAAGCCCCACTAGCAACTACTTTTGTATCTTGTGGGGTCTGGAAACTTTAGCTCAACAAGATGTGGTGATGGCCATCTAGGACAAAACTGTTGATGGCCACAACAATAGTTTTTTTCTTCCTCCACGTAGGATCAGCTCGGGACTGTTTGGTGGATTATTTCAATTTTAAAAGAAAAAACAAAATAATATTATTTTAGAAAAAATAATAGATTTAACTTAGTTACTTAGTCAATTCCTTCATTTATTTTTCATTTAACTCAGATCAGTTGAAGCTCTGCATCGATATCTAACTTTCTAAGTTTTATAAATAAATAAATAAATATATTGGGATTATCAAAATATATATTAGCTTAATAAGCTACTTTTGTCATCATAATGAAATTAGCAATACCTCTCAACAACGATAATGAGAATTTATAAAACTTTATTCCAATGAATAACCACTATGATTCGTCTTGTCATAACAAATCTCATAATTTATGCCGTCCTCTACTAGCTAGAGCATACAGAATATTGTTTTTTTTTTTTTTAAGAATAAGTTCATTTTTTAATGATAAATAATTGATGAGTTATGTGGTACTTTACTTGACCAATAAATTTATTTCTTATATTTTAATTCCAAACAATTACATGTTTTATTATATTTTGGAAAGATATTTTAACAACACACTTGAAAATGTATTGTTCATCTCTCTTTTTTTATTCTTAGAAAGAAGTTTCACAGCATGTTTTATTATGTGATTTTTTTCACGCAACTTTTTTGGTTCAATTAAAGATTTTATTTCATTAATTTCTATAATTCTTAAAAATATGCTTTAGAGCATCTGATCATTAATTTTTTTATTTAAAAATATACCTTATTTACTCTTATCATAATCTTGTTTAAATATGATTAAGATTTACGTACTACAGTCATCACCATATCAGTTTTCTTACTTTATCTAATACTTTATCTTATTATAGAGGTTACATTCTAATTACTACCCATAATCAATACATCGTACATATTACAGTATAACTTATATTAAATCAATCATTGCTTTTAAAGAAATTGAATTAAGATATGTGAAAAATAAAATTAAAAAATATATATTCTTGTTTAGTCATTATTAACTTATTATTCAATTATTAAAATTAAAATTGTGTTTGATCAATGTTACATGACATGAAAGATAAATATATAAAATAAAAATGTTTATGCCATATGATCTAGAAATCAATTTATATATTTTAATATATATATATATATATATATATAATCCTTTATATATTTATATATTATATATTATATAAATAATTTATATATTTATATATTATCTTTATTATCCTTTTTTTATTCAAAATAATAATCCAATCCTACCTAATTTATTGAAATACAACTTAAAATCCGTTTGTTTAAAGTAATATACTTTACATGAAAATTTATTTCAAATCTTCTGTGTTTGTTTTTGAAATATATTTTTCTATGTTTGTTTTTATCAAAATATTTTATAAAAAAATTAATTAATAAAAAATATTTTATAGTTAACTTCAAACTTAATTCATATACAAAAAATAATTTTAATTCATAAATTTTCATAAAATATTTTTACAAATAATTATTTATTTACAATATCATCCAATTATTTCAATTATCATCTTAATCTCACCACCAATATCATATTTTCCTCTATAACCACAACCCAATTATTATTACCTTCTCAACCACAACCACCATTATTTTTATAATTTCATCACCATTTTGCAATTATTATTTTTTTTATTATAATTATTATTTTTATAATCATAAAATTATCTTATCATTATTATCACTATATTATCATCACCTTCTCATTAATCACAGGAAAACATTTCTAAATATTAAAAATATTATATAGGTAAAATATTTGATGATAAAAAAACTTTTTCGCAAAAGTTGTGAAAAAGGAAAGTAAAAAAAAATGCAAGTTGTAAAAAAAAACAGAATAATTAATTAAAGATAGTAGATAATAAATAAAGAAATAAAAGGGGAACTTTCTGGCTTCAACTTTGGATCTTCCTTCCCTTTTCTTCACTCATAAAAACATTACAAGCACACAAGTTTTTCCCACTTCTCTCTCTACAAATTTCCTCTCTCTAAAAAACGCCTTCTCTTCTCTCCTTCAAATTCCTCTAGGCTCCTCTCTCTCTACCTCTTTATCGAACAAATACCGAGAAGGAGAAAAGGTAGACCAGACCACGTCAGTATTGAATTAACATGAAAATAACCATTTTTTTTCTTTTTTTTTTCTTTTTATTCAATTTGAATAAGAAGAGTTGGTTTTGTTCTTATTTGTTGTGTTTTTTCTTATTTGGTTGGTGGGTTTTTCCTGTTTTGATTGGTCTTTTTTTTTGTTGGATTTTCTCTCTTTGTAATGATGAAAGCTGGTTGCTTTTCTTTTTTCTTCAAAATTTTCATTTGAAAAGAATCCTAAAATCAAGGAGAAAAGGTCAAGTTATTTATGGAAAATAAGGGAGAGATTGAGTGGAGAAAAATTCAGGGAAAAAGGAGAGGTTTTATTTTACTAAAAAACACTGAAGAGACCCACTTTTTTTGGAAATGAATTATGGAGGTGTTGCCATCTGGGTGTTCTCTATATCTTTCTTTGCATGTTTGGCTTTTGTTGTTTTGTATTGTGTTTTCTTTTTTCCTGTCTTTGAGTGATCAAAGTTGATATAGTTGTCAAATGGAAAACAAGGTTTTTTCTCTTTAATATGTGATTATTTTTTCTGGGTTTATATGATTGGTTCTCGATCAGTTCTTAATTTAAGGAACAGAGTTTCTATGTTATCTTATGTTGTTTTGTTTTGTCAGGTGTTTTAGGTTCCTTTTGTTCTTTGCTATATTTTTGTTAGTGTATTTATGCAGCAGAAGAGGGAAAGATGAATATTTGAAAAAAAAAAATATTATAAAATATTTATCAGTGGGGCAAAGGAGTGTAGGTGTAGGTTTAATTTGATGGCTGGAATTGGAATGTTGTTTGAAGATATGAGGAAGTTTTTATTAGCTGTAGCTTAAATTCGAGGTTTGAATGTTTGATCAAACCCAAACATATTCTGTTATTGAGCCCTACTGATGACATGGATCTTAATTTGGTTTTTATGGAATTTGTGCCAGATGGCAACCAATTTCTTTGGCATACATACTGCCCGTTAATGATCCTTTTGAAGGGTGATTTAGGGTTCTTTGCAGACAAACCTATGAGGCATTCACAATAGGGATTTTTGAGGAAATTTGCAGATTATTGTGATGCTGGAAATAGCACCGCTGGTGGTTGCTATTATAATCTGAAAGAATCTTGGTTAACGATTACTCTGAATTCCTCTGTTGGCACTTTCGCTGTAGTTGTATGCTTTGGTAAATGGTAATAAGAAAAGAGATTATTGGATCACAGTTTGCATAGTTTTCTGATGATTGGATGGATTGGATATTTATAATGTAGTCGCTGTTTTAGATGTATTGTTCTTGTCTCCTGTAATCTCGATATGGACACCTTATAAAGATTTGTGATCAATGCATGATTCATCATATCCCAAGTGTTTAGAAACAATTTATTGAGTTAGGTTTTGGCAGCAGATTTCTCTTTATCTTTCAGTTGCACTTTGAATCATTGATGCTTCCTAGTTATGCTGTACATTTTCTGACATGGTGTGGATAATATTGCGGTACATTCTTCTATTTTAAGATGTTTGCCTTGCATCTTTTTTTTTTTCCCACTTCATATGATGCAGCTTTTTCAAGAGGCTGTAATGGTCTAAACAATAGATTTAATTAACTGTTTGCAGATTTAAAGGGACTTATATATAATTCATGGATGACTATTCTTGTAAGAGAGCTGGTGATGGATCCCTTGTCTCTAGAAAGGGATCTGCCCATGTTTTGAGAGATTCTGCTAATAACAGAGATCAAAAAGCTCAATTTTGCAACCGAATTGGATGCAGTGGCAGACTGAACTCTAGTAAAGGTGCTCAAATCAGTTCAGAAAAAGCCAAATCTTCAAGGCCAAGACCGTTATTTTCATCTTCCTCAGGTGGCAAGGAAACAAATGGAAGCTCGTCTAGGACTTGCTCTGTAATCACCAAGCCTAGAAACTCCTTACAGGAGCCTCGGAAAAAGTTTTCTTCTCGACTAGAAGCAGATTCCTCTGAAACTGGGAGTGTTCAGGATGAGCCTGAAGGGATACCACCTTCTGGAAGGATTAAACTAGACATTTCCCCATCTGATGGAGCTGGTTCAAGTGACACCTCATTGGAAGTTGGAAGCTCCGGTATATCAACAAATACAAGATCTCGGAGGAGTTTTCATCAGAAATCAGGATTCGTAAACCCTGAGACTGTAGTGGGCTCGCCTGTTTCTTTGGCTTCTAAAAGCATAATCCAGGGGACGCGTGTGAGTGCCAGCAGGTATGGTCTCAAAAATCCTAGATGCAACACAGTATCTGACGCTGCCTCTTCAGGTTCTTCATCATCAGATTCAAATCCAAGTAGAAGGAAAGACATGGTCAAAAAGAGAGTTTGTGATGTAGAAAGTAGTTCCTCTGCCAGAGGGAAGAAGATGATCGGATCATCATTAGAAGGGCGGAGTGCTAGTTCAAGTCCTGGTATCTCCATTTCTGATTCAAGGCGATCCAGAACTGGACCTTTGAACAGGGATAGCAGCGCAGCATCAGTTAGGACTCGAAGACCACTCAGTGGCTACGCAAGGGCAAGGTTTTCTAACCAAGGAGGTGGAAACAATTTATCAGCAAATGAGATCCCACTAATGTCTCAACCTGATATATCCCTGGATTTGAATGCTCCTAGTTCATCACACCAGTTCTCTATGGAAGCCTCTTTAAGTAGCCCAAGTTCTTATAGTCAACCTGGCAGTAGAAGCGGGAGTTTACAGGGTATTACGCCATCCAGTCCAGCAGAAGCTAGTAATGCCCGATCTTCAATGAATCGAGAGAGCTTCCGGCACCACAACATGGATGGAATTGCTGAGGTATTTATTCCATAATTGGTTTCACCATGTTTTCTTGCTATCATATCATTAATTGAACACGATGGTTAAATGATTTTGTACAGGTATTATTGGCACTTGAGAGGATTGAACAAGATGAAGAGCTAACATATGAGGTTGGTAAAAATTTTGGCATTTTGATTTCATCTGGTTCCATACACGTGCCTGACTCTTCTTTTCTGTCTTGCAGCAATTGCTTGTTTTGGAGACCAATTTGGTCCTTAATGGACTGAACTTCTATGATCTACACAGAGAGATGAGACTGGATATTGACAATATGTCGTATGAGGTTTGAGATTCCTTGTACTTCTTTACCTCCTTCCATGCTTTTTGTGCTCTCGTGTTTCTTTTTCTTTTGTTATCAAAACTGCTGTGCTTCATCAACCAATTTTATTATGAGCAATTAATTTTTGAGTTGAAAGTTACCTCAACAAGCTATGTCATCCTTAGCCATTGTAACCTTACATCATTCCTATTCTGACAGGAATTATTAGCTCTTGAAGAGAGAATGGGTACTGTGAGCACGGCACTAACAGAGGAAGCATTTTCAGAATGCCTTAAGACTAGCATTTATGAGTCCACTCCTATGGAGGATGCGACTACAAACCTTGAAGGGGATAAAGATGACATCAGATGCAGCATCTGTCAGGTCTTTTTTCTGTTCATTAGTTTTCCTACGTTCTTCCTCTCTCTCGCTCTCTCTCTCTTTTTAATTTGTTTTCTTGCTCTTTTCAATTTTTGGTTTTTGTGGTCTAATACATGCCTCTCACTGATTTGGAATTTCAAAAGTCATTTTAAACGAAGGGTTCAAAGCATTAACATGGACTTTATGCAGAAGCAAATTGTGCTAAACCTGGCCATTTTGGTTTCTCACCTCAATGGACCTGTAGGTTCAATCTAGTTACAGTCAGAACAAGTCTGAGATCCTTATACATCTTCGAGAAAAATAACAACCACAATAATTTTAAGATAATTCGTAATTCAGGTTTTGAAGAAGCCAAAAGTAAAGGCATTTGTTAGTTACACTTGGGAGTAAGTTATTAGAATGAAAATGAGCATATTTATTTGGCTATTTCAGTGTACCAAAACTCTCAGTGTCTATCCATCACCTTGTTTCTCATGCTGCTTAATTTTGTAGTATTGCAGGAAGAGTATGCTGACGGAGATGAAGTGGGAAGGTTACCATGTGAGCATAGATATCATGTGGCCTGCATACATCAATGGCTAAGTCTGAAAAATTGGTGCCCTATTTGCAAGACATCAGCAGCTCCCTCCTCATCCTCGTCACCACTGCCATCCTTGTAATCGATTGATGAATTAGATGCTGGCGACTGACTTTTCCATTTTGTACAAAAAAGTCTGTCCCCTTCCATATATTTCTTTGATAAGTTTTCTTTTATGTACATAACAATTCTCTTTCAAAAGACTAATAAGTTCAGGCTCTGTAAAGCCTCCACAGTCATAGGTCAATTGTCTACCCAAAACAAAAGAAACACGAATGAAAATTTCATGGTTTGTTTCTGGCCTTTTGGGACAAATATGATCTTTCAAAGTGATGTACTTGTTCCTTGATTGACCAATTTTCAAGGCATTTAAGATTACTTTCGGCATTGGTGTGCCTTGTTGGGGTGATGATCCTTTTATCAAGCAACTTGCATGCGTGAAGTTAACCCTAGCCTCTCTACGGAATAAAGGAATCTTTGCATACGTGTTTTAGGCCCTTGTCTGCAGCCAAGGTGAACATGTACAAGCTAAGCTTGTGCTTGTTGTCAATGTCTGAAACCCGGCCTATGATTAACCTAGGGAAATCCATCGACTAGACTTGGCTCGAGTTATGGACCGATCTGTACTTAATAACTTTGGTTATTGATAATCATGATTGAATGCTGGTATGCTAAATAAGGGCATCCATAATTTGTAATATAAGGTAGGCGAAGGTCCTGGTGAAGAAAAATAGTTCCAAAAGCATCTGTGTATCGAGCCTTGGAACATAGGCTTGGGCTATTAAGGGACAATGGAGGCATAGAAAATGGCAGCTTAGCATGGCATGGCCACTTCACACGACCTATGGGATAATTAATTAACACAAGGGAAATTAGAAAGATAAAACAGAGGTTGACTGCTCTATCAAAATGATAAAAACAACTATTTAAACAGTCTTGCTTTCCAATTGACAACACAGGGAGGGAGGGCAGGTTCAAGAAACAATGTTTTTCACCCTAAAACATAGTTATTAAACACCGTAGGTGGGTTGAGCTGAGTGTCAACCTGAATCTTAATTGAGCAGGATTTCTTTTCAAATTAATTTAAAAGTTGACTCGGTGAAACCTGATAACCCGATTAGGAGCTGTGTTTGGTCTTTCTCCATTTATTCTGTATGTTTCTCTCTGTATCTTACCTTCATGCTTGTCATGTAGGTGTTTTTTTCTCAATAATATGTCTGGTTTATGGGGGAAAGAAAAAACTACGCGAGTCCCAAACGAGCTGAACACGTCCAAGACAGTACTTTCTTCTGTCGAAATTGGAGGAGCTCTGTAAGTTCTAATCTTTCTTCAGGTCATTAGTAATCAACCAATCAACATGATTTATCTCATTTTCTTCCAAACACAGAGCAGCTACATTCTTCATGCAGAAATTTTGATGGATCTCCACAAGTTGACAGCAGGATCCAGGCACGACGATGAAGCATTCTTAAAAAGGTTCAGTGCACTGATTGATCCGGATCCTGTAACTGAAGCAAACGAATTGATCCCCAACACACTTCTGAATCAATATTTGTTAAATTCCCTCTCCCTGTCTCTTTCCTAATAGATGTATATATTAAAAAACTAATTTAATCCAAAAACTTAAAATTTTAGATGAGTTTGAAGAGTTTTTATTATCATTTTACAATGACAATTATTTAGGTTTGAAACTTGTATAAATTCACACTAGTACTATTAATTAATTTTAATTAGAATAAAGAATGGAATGAAGAGATTTACACTCATGACTATGACTATTTGGTCAATTCAGATACCATGCGAAGTAACTAGTTTCATTGAAAGCCAGCACCTGATAAACATCAGTAAGAGTAGAAGAGGAAACGTGTTGGTTAATGGAGGCCAAATAACTTGCTGGAAGTGCTTTAAAGAGAAATGAAAGAAGGCAAAGAAGAATCAGGTTGCTGAACTAATAAACCCCACATGATGATGTACTTGACCTTCATGAATGGAAGATGTCATAGTGAACACTGTGTTTTTAGGGCCAGCAAGAGCAGAAAACATGAAAGCGATATTTTAAGAAACGAAGATATCCTTCAATGGAGAAAATTGAAAGTGAAAGTGAAAGTGAAAGAGGAATACGAGTTGCTGGCTATTACTTCATTATTTCAATGGTTCAGATCTCTAAGCAACTTGATATCCATGAAATAATAACAAGGGCAATAGCTTCCTAACAAAATAATCAGTTTAGGGAAATGGTAACTGATCAACAGAGCAAAATTGATTGCAGAGCTTTTCTTGAACACCAGAGAAACCAGCTTCTTTAAAGTCCATGGTTCTTCAGAAGTCATTTGATTATGGAAAACTCATTCAGTGGCTCTGACAAGATTGGGGGAAAAAGTGTGAAAAACTGTAGCTCCAACAAAATATATTTTTCCTGAAAACCAAGCTAAAAACAGCAATCTAGAAACAGTTCACCACCTTTAGACGAGCTTATGAGAAATATGAATACCATTTTACAAATTCCAAATCCTGCCTTCCACAGGACATCTCAGAACAAGTTCAATGACAGTTTCTGCATTATGATCAAACGGTGCTCTGAGGATTGACAGATGGAATTCGGGTGGCTCGACCAGTGCTGGAATTTAAGCTGTTTACTCTGTTAGTGAATCTCAGAAGGGCGTTTAAATCTCTCTTGCAAATATTACCTGTAGCTGATCCTATAGAGTTCATGGCAGACTGAACAGCTAAGTTTCCATTGGATGAGATAAACCAGTACTGCTGCAAATAGAGTTCGTGAAGAAACAGATAACAAGCAGAACGCCACCGTTCCTTGCTCATTATCAGCCAACCACTTGTTCACAAACTTGCATGTGGCCACTTATTTATCATTACAACATGAAAATCCCTGCTCTCTAACTCATGATTTGAATATGTTAAGTTGTGCCACCAGCACATGTAAGATTGGCCAATTCCACGTTTCGCAAGCGCATAACATTTATGCTAGTCTAGGCATGTAAAAGCTTTTAAGATTCTCATGTGAGAGCATATTTATGCTAGTTTAGGCACGGAATGGAAAAGCCACAATCTTGAAGAGAACACGAGAGGTAGAATAATGCTTTACTAGGGATATTTTCAGGGGTCATTCACTTGAGATTTCAAACATGACAAGAAAGATAAGTCAATGGATATCAATTTGTTATTAATATTGGAATTCCAATCGTTTCAGATTTTAAAATACAAAGAGCAACACTACAGCTCTTTACACCAGTGGTTTACCTTTCAACAAGCTACACAAGTGTATCCTGCAAAACTGTCTTAAGAGTACCTCTTTGTTGGCTGTAAATTATACAGAAGAGCTTCGGATCTGTAGTGACGGCAGCAGACAGCCAACACCAATGCTTATCGTACAACAGAGCAGCCAACCGAGGGCATTCTATTTGAAACTTTCCCTGGCTTGGTTGCTGCTAAATAATTTCCTGATCTGTGGCAGGAGAATACAGCCATCTGGATGCTCAACCCACAAATTTCATCTTGCAGTAGCTGAGCTTCAACAAAAGGGAAGCCATCTGGTTTATCCTGGCAACAAGAAACAGAACTGGGTGCATCAATGGCTTCTAACAACAGTTGTCAATGCCTTTGAACCAGGACAGCCTGACCCAATTATGGCTTTGGGATGAAAAAATCTTCACAGGTATGTTTTCAATCCTCAAATGACTGCATACATATTTTCTCCAGCAGCAATGGCCAATCTTCACCGAGTTGCTGTGGATTTAGCTCCATGGCAACTTTGAAATCAAGCATAGATATTGAACTATGTGGCCTCTGCTCCTGCATACCCTCAACAGGACCACTGCTACTCTGCATATGCAAGTGATTACTTGGCCACATGCCATTGACAAACTTGTTCTGTACCTGCTGCTTGTGAACAGTGTACTTTCTTGGATCACGCAGCGACTGTGCTCCTACTAACTCGACGCATGACTTGATCAACCTCTTTAAGTACGCATTCAGCATCTTATTCAACGTGTTTGCACATTCTGTCGTAACCCCTCCAAGACCTTGCGCGTCTGCAATCTGCTCCATGCGTTTCCTCAGCATCTCTGTATCAGACAATCCACCACTGTCATAATAGCTAACGAAATCACCACTGCTTGCAACTGGCATAGCTTTGCGGGCCCCACCCATGCTAGCTGAACAATTTGGAATCCCTAAAGGTGCAAGTAGAGGACTTCTAGAGAAGCTCAGGTGGTTTGCCTGCTCCACCTCATCTCTATCTTCCACAAAAGCAGTCTGATCTTTGTTCTGTGTCCTTGGTCTTTCGATGGGCCGTTGAGCTGAACCCTCCCTTTCATTCTCGGGTTGTTCAGCAACTGTTGGAAGATGCTGCACTGGTCTCTGATAATCACAAGGAGCCAATTCCCCATTTTCCACTACAAATTTACTTCCATTATCTTCTGTACCAATTGATCGATGTGAGATACATTCGACTTTCCCATTGGGTCCAAGTGAACTGGGTCTATCTCTGAGCTTCTGATCACGTGTCACTGACCTAACCTTTTTTGGGGACACTGGTAAGATCCCATTAGGCCGAATGGGCACGCTTTGATTTGGAATAAGGGACCCGATTTGTTCATGCCCATCTTCTCTAACAGGAGAGCTTTTCGAAGCTTGAATCGGAGATTTTGTGGGACCCGCCTCGTAACTTGGTGGCGGTGTCTTCACTTGACATGCATTCTTCAATATTGAACGTATAAGATTATTGTGCAGTGGTAGATTCTCCCTTCCAAGAAAGCGAAAACATGACTTATCAAACTCACTCTTACACAGCTTCTGACTCAAAAATCGATTCAAGTAGTAAAAATACTTCTTTGATCTCTCAGCTCCAACCTTCTTCACTATCTGAGTTCTCAATTCAACCAAATCAACTCTGGAGCTCTGATAAGGTTGCATTTCTCACGGAACAGATTCATATACCATCCAAAAACTGAGCCGCAAAATCCCCAATTCCACACTCAATCACTGTTATCTTTGTCTCCACAAAAACACAAATTTCCACACCCACATATCAAATTCAAAGCAAATCAACAGTCAACCTCAGCTTGTCTCCAGCACAAACAGTCCCAAACCCCACCATTCACCAAAATCACAAAAACCCACGATTTTCAACCTAGAAAACAGCTATTTCTGTTTCCAAATAACCCGAAACTCGCCCGCCAACAAACCATACAATGCAAACCCAAATCTCATCTTTACAACATCCAAAACCCTAAGAGATCAAACTCGCTAAAAAAAACTCAATCCAAATCACCCAAAACCAACACCAATTCATTCAAACACACAATAAATCAAAACCCTAACTTCAAATCACCAAACTTTATATACACAACAAACTCCTTTCTCTTCATATACCACTGCACCAATCAAAATAACAAAAACCCACTTCAGTTTTCACACTAATACACACAATTCACAAGCTAACAACTTCAAATTTTCACAAATTCAACTTAATAAACAGAGATCAGTAAAACAAACTAAACAGAGCCCATTAAAAAAAAATGACAATGAAGTGCAAAAACTAAACTTTACGAGTATAAAATTAATGGGTTTCAAGGATTAATCAAGTAAAATTTGAAAAAACTAACCTTTGATTAAACCTCGCCAAAATAGAAGAGTTCGAGCTTGATTCCTGGCTTGTTTTATCGGGTATTGAATGTAGTTTTCGGTGTTCTTGATTTGAGAAGAAGGAGAAAGAAAGAGAAGGTTTGTGGTTTTGAGAGTATTAGCTAGGTTGATCGCTCGCTTTTGCAGCTAATTAGTGTAATAAAGTAGAGTTTTATTTTCTCTTTTTGTTTTTCTGTGTTTATTTTCTTGGTTTCTCTCTGTGTTTCTTTCCCTTTCACTCCCTCTCTCTTCGGTTCCTTCTTTCTTGCGTGGTCTCACCTTTGTGTTCTTTTAGCACAAACGTTTTCAATTATTTTTTTTAATTTTTTCTTTTCATCTTTTTTAATCCTTTTTGTGATTTTCAATTCAATTCTCTAGTTTCATCCCTACCTCACATATTTTTTTAAAATAAAAATATGATCTAATCCATTTTTATAAAATAAAATTAATTTCTTTCTGAAATATTATATATTTAATTTGATGCATTTATGAGAATTTTTTTTATAGTTTAATTTTATTTAGATTAAAGTTAATAACTTAAGATTCTTAAAAGTCACTTGATGCCTTATCTTAATTTTTGAAAATAATTCATAGTTTTCCTTTCAATAATACTATTTTTTTTATATAATTAAATTGATTATAAAACTAAATACAATGGTGTTAAAATTTCATAATGTGGTGAAACATTCATTTCTTTGATTCTTGTTGAGATCTAGTATTAGATTTTATAATAAGTAAATTATAGAAATAAATTATTTTGTTGTATAGAAATAATTTATAATAAAAGTAAATATAATGACCTCATGGTTGATGATAAGTACTTTTGCAAAATTAAAAGGCTGACATTTCAAATTTGAGCGCACTTTTATTAATTTATTATTAAAATATAAAAAAAATGTAACTTAACCTTTCATGGCATCAAAATTTTATGAATACGAGAAGTTAAATTATTTAACTTTTAATTGCTGGTATAAAGACATGTACAATCAGTTGAATATTCAAGTTAGTTTTTCAATATTTATATTAAAAAAGATATTATATAAAAAAATAAAACTAAATTTCAATTAGTTCAACTAGTCATAAAATACCTTTTTAAATTAAATGAACCAAATTAAGTCAATTTAAATTTAATTTTTTTTTTTAACTCAACCCAACTATTATTAGACATAATTGACTTGTGTGGTGATATCACTTGAAGAAGAATCCCTTATTTTTGTCGGGGCAAATAGCTTCATGCAACCTCTTGCTTAAACAATATTTGTTATTGTGAGAGTCCTTTAAGATATAATTTAACTAATTAAATTTTAAATTTATTTTTAAAAAATTATTAGTTTAAGTGTCATAAATTTCAAGATTATTAAAGATTTATTTAAATATTAATTTTAAAATCTTAAAAAATTAATCAAAGTATATATAAGTTAGCCTAAAAACATACCATTAAAAAAAAATGCCATGGCTGGATGAACTACAATTTGAAGTCAATTTAGTATGAGGTGATGTGGGAAATTGACTAGTCATACCTAACGGCATGGATAAACTTTTAAATACATGTCATAATATTTAATATCCTCTCTAAGGCTTGAGTCATTAGTGTGAAACCCACTTAGTACTTGTACCAAGTACAAACTACCCTTGAAACCACATGCATAAAAGAAGAGAAGCAAGACATCAAGTGAGACAACTAGTTAGTCCCTTTAGTTTTAAACCTCATATCACACCCCTATATTTTTATATAAAAAAAAATTAACAGAACATTTTTTGATGAAATAATAGTTGTAAACACATGGGATTAAGTAATGGTTTCTAAACCAGAGAAACTAAGTTACTGTATTGCGAAAACTTGAAAAATACAGGGACTGAATTATTATTTACTCTTCTACAGGCATCGAGCACTAAAATGCACGAAGCAAAATGACCTTTTCGTTATTCATGGATTCTTAGAACTTTATTGCCAAGTATGGAAAGGGACTTGAATATATACCGATGCTTATGGATACCTCAAATATGATGGTTGGAATTCTTCGGAGCGTGATTTTGGATACACTTTAAGAACTTGAAATTTAGTATTGTTCGTAATCATTGATGTTGTGTCGTGCGTGTTGAAATCCAATAAACGTGTTTTTGATCGGAAAAATAGACATAAAATAAGACAATTTTAAAGTTTTTTACTTTTAATAAAAGAGAGATGCATCTCCACTGTCTTTATGAGACAGCAACCAAACACGTCTTAAGAAGCATTTCTTTGAATTTATACAAGACCAAACTCACAGCAGTCGTCACTCTCTTCAATTAAAGGAAATATAGATGTACGGTTTCAAAATTTCTGGAAAATTAAGTGGGGATGAGGGTTTACAGACAGTTGTTCTCTCGGTGACTTCACATCAGCTACACAGCAACATGGTTCCTGCTCAGACAGCTTCCACCTATGGAAGGGTCAACCTCTTGACTAAAAGCCTTCAATGTTATTCTCATTATCGTTGCCATACTGATGTCAAATTATCAGATACCTTCACAAGGTCAAAGCAATTATGCGACGATCCTTGCGTTATATTAGACAAGATAGCACTAATGACACTGATTTTTCATAATAAAAGGTATTCAATCCTGTGAAGTAGTCCCATTTACAGTGGCATGATGTTCCTGAAAGCAGATACATGCTTAGATCATGGTAGAAATTGATCTGAAGAATTTTTTCGAAGGTATGGCAACGCGCAACGGATTTTTAACACGGCAAATATGTTTCATCAACCTAATCCGCAGTTCACAGGACAAGATATGTAGCCTTCAAATCTTACAAAATTCTGTAGGCATTCGAAAAATCTAAATTTTTTTGTTTCAGCTTGTATTGTATCATCCATGTACTGAAAACTCGATCACTTAATCCTTCGAGGTTATGGCCAGCAGACCTAAGACGCCTATAAACATGTACTGCAAGAAAAACCAGAACAAAGTTACACATTCTGCACAAAAACTAGTGAAAGGAGTCTCTAACAAAAGCACACATTCTGCACTTCTTCCTTTCTGGTTTGATTTTAATTTTCTCTTGAGAGTTTCAGTTGTCAATTGTTATTCTCATAAGCCAGGGAAATGAGCATCTCTAGCAGTTTTATGACTGATTCGAAAGGCAAAAGAACAATATCTCTGTTGGTGCAAAACCTTTAAACTACCTTAATAATAGGTTTCTCTGTCATGATGATTGTTGCCCAGCCAACATAAGGCACAAACCTGCAGGAGGGAAGATACAAGTCAGTCTCGCATAAATCAAGAGAATTAATTTATGCGTCGGCTCGATTACTAGTTTACTGATATTGCAGAAAGCGTTTGGAAGAGAATCATAAGACAGAAAGTATGTGTTTCTTATGTCAAAAGGAGTTGGTAAATCATTCATTTGGATGGACATATTAACCAGCCTGAATTATCCCGTCATCAAACAAATATTAGATAAAATCAGTAGATGACAGCATGTGGAAGTACCTATATAGAACACCACTTTTTTGTACTTTTCGAAGTAATCCATGTTCTCCCATGTACATTGCAATTTCATGTTGCAAACAAAATATATGAAAACACATGCATAAGGACTTACGCAACAGCTCTCCCAATAATTTGTTGTGGCTTCAACCAATGCTGACCATTAGCATACAAGCTCCTGTCATCCAAAGGATTGGCGTCTCCTGATAAAATTAGCCAATCACAAATTGAACATCAGTCTCAAACATTTTTTAAGAACATTTCCCTTGTATCCCTTATAAAACGACTTAATAGGCCGAAGGATTGTCCCTTTTCATCCTTCATTTTATTTCATCTTCATATTTTATTCATGAGAGCAGAAGAGGATTAGGTAAGATAAGCAGATGTGTACTCATAGAAATTTAACAGCTTGAGGTACAGAACGTGTTACCTTTTGTAAGGATGTCAACATTTCCATTATTTTCCTCTTCGTGAACCTACAAAGCATAACAAATGTACATTATGAAAACTTGTTGTTAAAATCAAATAGTATTCAGGTAACCTAACTCATTCTGTGGGTGGTTACAGAGCCAGCAGATACAAATTGAATCCAGAAGAAATGTGAGTGGGGTCAAGATGAGCTAAGGGCCTTCCTTCTTTTGTTCTATCGGTATGCTTCCTTGTGAGAAACATGAAATATACTATGATTGACATTAAAATAAACAAGAGTGGATGCACAGAAGCTTGTATTTCCTTGTAGTAGTTTCCTTTCTATATGGTCACTATGTCCATGAAGAACACATTTTCAGTTTGGAACAAAATAGTCAGCTTAACACTTTCAACAACCCTGTGCAAAGTGCCCAGCATATCCTACAATAAACAATGACAAGCATACTTAGATAACGAAACAAGTGGAATCTCGCAGATATCGGTACCTAAATTACTCGATGGACAATTGGAACCGGGCGTCCCTAAGCAATGCGTGGAAGATATGTTAATCACAGGGTAAAAAGAAGAATATAATGCTAAATACATGCATGACAGCAAGAAGAAAGAAATAGATTTGGGATACAATCAAAGCAAAAGAGAACAACAATGTCCATGTTAGCTAAATTCACAAGAATGCCTTCTATATGTTAAGGTAAATACAAAGCTGAATCGCCTTAAATTAACCCACGCACCTCTGCTTACATCAAATTCCCACTAAAGTTCCTAGAGTTGAGGTTTAGACAGCTAAAATCGGTTCAAACAAGATTCACCAAAACACCCGCATTATGGCACTACTGCTCCACTCGCATAGAAGTGGGACCCATAACAGTAAATGGCGGGTCCCACCTTTATGTAACCAATGAAGAAATAACACCTGTTTGCGTTTATTTAATGTTATAAAATAGAATGGACAGAAAAAGAAGAGACAAAAACGTGCTTGGTTGAAGAGTTGAAGACACGAGCATAAAATTGATGTGTTCAAAACAAAAGTGCATGCAAACATGTAAAGTGCCTGTCTCTTTTATTCCGAGAAGATATACCAAATGCTACCCTCATATTTTCTCCATTATTTTCTATACGCAAAAGTTCAACAAAAAGATGTACTAAATACTAGAAACATTGACTAATAAAAAATATCAAAGATAAGATCAAGAAATCTCAACAGTCACCGTATCAACAAAAACAAATTAGAGCAAGAAAGAACATACTTCTACACTGTACACAACAATCTCTCCAATTCAAACTGGGGCCTTGCTCATATGCAAGAACAGAATATCACCCTGCTGCAAGTCAGGACAACATCATAAAAACCACATCTTGTCTACGTTCATATTCATATCTAAACCAAAAAAGAACAAAAACAAAACATGGGATTCTTAACTCGTTTGAAACCAGGTTCCATACTCCCAGAAAGAGCAACGACAACAGGAGATTCACTACCAGTTAAACACATTAAGACTTTCCATATTATTAAAACTGTTAATCTATATGAAATAAAATCCTCTAATTTAAATTGAATAAAATCAACCCTTTACTCCTAATTTGAAGTGATTCAATCCCATTAATTAAATTAAATAACTAATTAATAATGCAGTAATTAACAGTTTATTTGTGAGTGATTTGATTGAAAAAAATGGTTTTTTTTTTAAATTATTGTGTGGAGGTTTATTTAAATGGAACTTTAACTTCACTAACTTTGTAGATATTTTTCAAATATTTTGTTGCTAAAAGGGAATTGTAGCAAAATCATTGCATGATTGCTTTTTTCAGTTTCTATGGCGCCAATGATGAATCTTGTACCGCACACATACTGGATATGTTTCCACCTATTCTGATGTTTTTCTATGACTTTTCTTGTTGCAGCAAGGCAATAGTCAGTCTTAGATACGCAGGCCTCGTCTCTGTCTGTGCTTCCAACTGGAGTCAGAATCATTGCATGGCCAGTTGATCAGTTCAAGAAAAAGCGAAGTGCTGGGAACTCACCCTAGTCCAACTCGCCTATCTTACGCAGAGGATGCTTTTTCTGTAAAACAAGAGGCAACATCATATTATATTTAGCTCTCCAATTTAGCTCCTAAAGGAGAATTCCTGCATGCAGCTCAAGCAAGCAAAAGATACCTTTCATACACACTTGCAAGTCAATTAAAGCAAGAACCTCAAAAGATGGTGCCTTACCTCTCATTTGTAGTTTATATTGTCATTATTTCATTGTTATTTGCATTTATGGTGAAACAAGTGAGGCTGACTTGCTTGCTCTGAAAGTTGATAATTCATATTTTCCTAATTACTTCCATCAGTTTTTCATTGGATCATTCCATCACCTGCTTGTAAATGGAAACACATTGTTATAGATGTTTTTAGAGGATAAACAAGGTATTTTGTGAGATAAGCTGGAAGTGTAGTCTAGCTGATGCTGGTTTAGATGTTTACCTAATCTTTTTCCACTTAGTTTTCTCCGGGTTCCCCTTTGATGCATTTTCTGCCTACAGGTGTTGGATTGTTTTCGATCCGTGCTGCATTTGAAGAAACTTCTCAAGTACTTCTCTGTTTTACGTTAGATATCAAGTGTATTAAACACATTCCCATCTACGTTGCTAACTTGGGCCCTTGTTGAAAGACGTGGAAGAGCTAGAATTGTTTTCCTTTCTACAAACCCTGTAGTGAAGCCCTAGGAGAGTCCATTTACCTATCTCAGGGCTGGTTTTGTGATTTCTCAATTGCTTACAGAACGCCCTACCTAAGATTGCTTGGTCATGACAGAAGGCTTCTCTCATGTTCCCAATGCTCAGGTTTCTATGGAAACAGTAGGGGGCATTTGATACAATTTTAAAGCATATAATTGCATCACTCTATCAGCAACATAAGATTGATGCAGACAATGTAAAATTAAAGACGATAGAAAAATGGTACAGCGGAGAAAATGTGTGGCTGCTTATATTTAGCTCCTGAAGGAGAAATAATCCCATCTGGGTTTGAAGGTAAATAACAAACAACAAAAAGGTACCCTTAAGTTATAGCAAGAGGAGTGTCATTCTAGTCTAATTTAAATGATTTTCGCTTCCAGCCTTCTTCGTCATCTTCGTCATCATATACCTAGCTTTCAGCTCGGCTTTTCTCCGAAGAGTTTGTTCTCATCAAGACTTGGAACTCTTTAAACTGTGTAGTGTTGTTGAATTGTATCAATGTCCAGTCCCTTCAGCTTCACCACTGATTCAACATGCCCCTTGAGGGTGTTTAGCTCCCGCAGCCTGTAAAAACCATCCTTCATGAGTATCAAGGTACTAACAGAAGATCGTAGAAAAACAAAAGCTTTTTCGTTTCCCCGTTCATTGAATATGAAACATAAGGAATACGGCTTGCTTACCTTGCCATCTCAGCCCTCCGCTTGGCTTGCTCGGCGATCTCAGAAAGCTCCCTGTAACTATTCTTTTCAGAAAACATATTGTGGGAGGTCTCAGGAGGTTGAAGGCCGTGGAGGGTCCTCTGAGCTGTGGCCCACTGAGCTTCTCTCTCTTCTTTGCCGTAGTCTTTCTTTGTAGTAAAGGCAGTCTGTTACAAGAAGATAGCGAATGAGCAAATAAGAAAGACACCGAGGCAGAGAAACAGACTCAGACTCAGGATTTTGTTATGAAAAAATATACCTTGTTCTCCAAGAGATTATCCCAAGCCTTCCCACTCAAAATGTAGCGGATTGCGAATTTGAGGATATCAAGCGGCACATATGTCACCACGCTAAATAGCCAGATTACTCCAGCCCATCCCCAGCCGCACCCCTCAATACGTGCGAAACCCCAATTTGCATAGACCGCTATCAATGTTGCGACCTGTCATTCAAGAATGGTTCAAGGCGATGTGTTAGGGTTGCTAATAATCTGATCTGATTCATTTTCTAAAATATAAGCAAAATATTTGACATCCAGAATGAGGATCTCAAGATTATCATTGGCAGAAGGTTAATGAAGCACATTGCCATGCTTTAAAAAACATGAAGCAGGCCATAACAAAGTAAGCCTGGTAGGGATGGTTGTTTAACAAATAGTTATAAAGCCGATAGAATAAATCCTTACCAGCTGAGCAGCTACAAATGCACCAAGGAGAAGGAATCCAGGACGTTCAACAAAAGACCAACTGCGAGATCTTGTGACAAAAATAAGTGCCTGGCTCACGATACTCACTTGTAAATACAAGGCTGCCATCATTTCCTCATTGTTTTCTCTCAGTGACCTTACACCAAACTTATCCTGCATAACCGAAAATGTATAAATACATAAAAACCTGAATAAACGAAACCACAAACCGGTAGTGAGATTGAGGAGTATTCTTACTGAAAAGAAGTCGGTGTCTTTCATAATCCAGAAGAATAATACTGTCATCAGTGCCATGTAACCTCCAAGCACAATGCCAGTACTAAATATCTCTTTAAGTTTCCAACTATCGGGCTGCGGAGATGGCTTCACTCGATCCTTTGAAATTGTCATGATCGTTCCTAGACGTTTGATGATAAACAAAGTCAGAATTGTTCTTAAGATAATTCAGTTAAATAATAACTTGCACGAAGAGAATGATGCAAATTTACAGAGTAAACTCAAGATCTCACCATCATTTAGAATAGCAATGATCAAAACCATGAATGGGGCGAAGTCAAACTTCCATATCAGGGCAATAAACATGAAGCCAAACTGCCATTTTGAGAAGAAATAGAACAAGAATTTGAATCAGTGTCTCGGATTGATAATAGCAGGATAACTTCACATGTAATTTGGTACTTACGACAATACGAATGGTGATTGAAACTGCATATATCTGCCAAAGAGAACGACCAGATCAGAGATAGTTAAACTCTCACAAATTCTACTCCTTTGGACACAGAAATAAAACAAGCAGAAAATGTAACTAACAGTGTAGTTCTTCATCCTTTGGAATATAGCCCTGCTGGTCAGCACTGCACTTATAATAACACTAAGTCCTGGTTCAGTGAGGACAATGTCAGAAGCACCTCTGGCAGCATCAGTTGCATCAGCAACGGCAATTCCAATATCTGCCTTCTTCAGAGCAGGGGCATCATTAACACCATCTCCTGTCATTCCACAGATGTGCTTCCTCTCCTGTAGCCTCTTCACAATTTCATATTTGTGTTCTGTAAAAAATATATAAAAAAAAGTGTTAAGACTAAGAAACATGATAAAAAGTAATCAAAATCCTAAAAAATAATCATCAATAAAAAAAAATGAAAGTCAGTAAAAAACAATGCTAAAATTGGTGTGGGGAGAAGGGGCTGAAAATGCACAATCTTTGAGAGAGAGAGAGAGAAACATTGATAATAAGGCAGCTGAAGTCACCTGGAAAAACTCCAGCAAATCCATCGGCCTTTTCAATCAACTCATCCACAGGGAGAGCCGCAATAGAAGCATCTTTGTCTTGGCCGAGCAATGCAGAAGAGGGATACATGTTTGTTCCCATTCCAAGCCTCCTGCCAGTTTCCTTGCCAATTGCAAGCTGATCCCCTGGACATCGAGGAAACAACAAACAAAATCTAAGAAATCGCATCAGAGCAAATTTCCAAGGGAGATTGAAACAAAATTTACCAGTAATCATCTTAACATTAACACCAAGGTGGAGAGCTCTTCTGATGGTTTCAGCACTGTCATGCCTGGGAGGATCGAACAAGGGCAACAAACCAACTAGCTGCCATGGTGCACCTGCAGCATCTTTTGATTTCTCAGGTACTTCCTGCATACATTTCATTAAATGAAAGAAACAATAAGATCGGGTTTGTTTGAATAGCACAGTGACAGGATGTAGATAAACACTAAATTGCAGACCTGTTTTGCAACACCTAAAGATCGAAGTCCACGTTCAGCAAACTTGTCAATCACAGAATGAACCTTCTTCTTAACATCTTCCTTGCAATTGCACAGAGTTAATATCTGCATAGAAACATAAAATAGGGAATGAGCAGGTGGTTATTACTCTGAATGCTGATCCCTGAATTGGTAAAAGGAAAAGCATCTTACCTGCTCGGGGGCACCCTTGCTAGCCCGGTGCCAGTTTCCATCAGAATCAATGTAGGTCAGAGCAGTCCTCTTGTCCACAGGGTTGAATGGAAGGAAATGAACCTCTCTGATCCCAGCTCGTGCCTGCCAAACAATGAAAATTATAACAGTTAAGTCCTGATTTTTTGTGCAACCTCAGATATAGAGAACTTGGAGAAAACTGCATTGAAATGGCTATACCTCCTTCGGGTCTGCAAGCATCCCTACAATCGCAGCATCAATAGCATCCTGATTTTCAGTCCTTGAAGCTCTTGCTGCAAGAAGCATAACATGCTCCTTCTCCATACCCTTTGCAAACACTTCAATCAAGCTCCTATCAACAGTAAGCTTGTTCAGAGTTAGAGTCCCAGTTTTGTCACTGCAAAGAACATCCATTCCTGCCATTTCCTCGATGGCAGTCATTCTCTTGGTAATAGCACCCTGTTGAGAAAGTCTGTGGGAACCAATAGCCATGGTGACGGATAAAACAGTAGGCATAGCAATAGGAATTCCTCCAATCAAGAGAACCAGCAAGTTGTCAATTCCATCTCTGTACTTGCGATGTTGTATAGGGTACATCACAATAAGCTCGGCGATTATTCCAACAGCAATTGAGCAAATACAGAAATTACCAATGGCAGTAAGAACTTTCTGGAAATGTCCAACTTGATTGGTGCTGTCCACAAGATGGGCAGCCTTACCGAAAAAGGTGTGCACACCAGTGGCAATCACAACTGCTTCAATTTCACCTTGTTTACATGTTGAGCCAGAAAACACTTCATCTGAAGGGTTCTTGGTGACAGGAAGTGACTCCCCAGTAAGGGCAGATTGATCAATCTTTAAAGGATCACCCTCGAGAAGACGAGCATCAGCTGGAACGATGTCTCCCAATTTAATGCTGATAATGTCTCCTGGAACCAAGATTGAAGCATCTTGCTCGCTCCATCGGCCATCTCTCAGAACCTGAATTTTTTTCAACATAAATGATTAAATAATCTTGCAGTAGATGCAAGAACTAAAGTATAGAGCAAGAACTTGTGAAGTTCAGTCATCACCTTAGTCTTAGGAGCAAGACCAGCCATGAGGGCTGCTGCTGCATTACCAGCATTGTTTTCCTCTATGAAACTAATAGTGGAGTTGATCACCAACAACACAACAATCCCAACAAAATCCTGCCAATCTGGAGGCCTTCCACCACCATTAGCCAAGGCTATGGCCATCAATGCAGCAG
The DNA here is from genome assembly GCF_005239225.2 of Populus alba. Taxonomy (NCBI): domain Eukaryota; kingdom Viridiplantae; phylum Streptophyta; class Magnoliopsida; order Malpighiales; family Salicaceae; genus Populus; species Populus alba. Next base: position 24,440,374 of record NC_133289.1, read on the forward strand.
CTTCCATGACCCATGACAATGGATTCCACATAAATCCCAGAAACTTGAGAACCTTGCTCTCCTGCTCATCAAACACCAAACCTCAAATTTAGCAGAAAACTCAGTAGAATCAAATAGCTAACACTCTTATTAATATGTTCTTCCATTTTTTTGTTCAATGATGAGTAAAAAGTTACAAAAACTGACCTTTTTCTCTTCTAGTTTGTTTGGTCCAAACACTTGAAGCCTGCTGGCTCCTTCGTCTGCCGACAGACCTTCTCTTGTGCATTTCAGCTGCTCAAAGACTTCCTCCATGGGAATCCTCTCCTGCAAAGAAAACAACATTAACTACTAAGAAACAAGAAAAACATTCCATGATTATCATGAACCAACTCAAAATGACACACCATATACCTTCTTACAGTACCATCACAAAATCTAACTGACAAGAGTACATACACTATGTCATACCAAAAGTTTGTTCAACTATTGTCCATTTTTTTATATCCTTAATAAAATTAAACCATTTTTTTTTCATTTTTTTTTGTTGGATTTGGGAACTTGGATTGCCAATTGGAAACAATATTTGTCTACTACATCTTGTATAACAATTTCTTGAGTGAAAAATCATAATGGAAATAAAATTATAAACCCAAAATTTTTCACAAGCTGGCATACAAAACTATGGTGTGGAAACATGGGCAGCAGATAACATATCAGCTTGAGCTGTGGGTGGTCAATGAATCCACCATGGTCAAATATTTTGTCTTCAAAGTCTCCAAAATTAAAAAAAATTCAACCACCTTGCTTAATTAACACTAAAAGTCCAAACATTATATTAAAAAAAAAATTCTTTCTGCTCAATAAGCTAACACCAAAAAGGGACTACAACTGTAAAGTACAAAATCCATATTGCTCAAACTATACAGATCATTATTAATAATTAAAAAAAAAAAAAAAACATATTTTGTTTGTGTTAAAAAAAGCATGTGGTTAGGTTAAAAAAAAAAAGAATCAACCATAGAAAAAACCCTAAAATTATTATGTTTGCCTCAAATATAAACACTATTCATAAAATTCTTTAAATGGTCATTAAATCAAATTTAAACAACTACAATACAGGCGTCAAAAGACGCGTTATCTAAAAACACAGAAACAAAATCATTATGTTTGCGTCAAATATAAACACTAAAAAATTATCTTAAATTTTTTATTATTTTATCAAAATAAAATTATCTGAGAAAAATAAATAAATGGATTTGCTCCAATGTTATTTTATCCCTGCAATACCTGAACCAATCCGGGTTTTAAATAGCTTTAATTCAAAGTTAAAAATATGATAAATTAATCCAAATTATCCTTATTATGATAAAAAAAATAAATTATTTCAAAGATAAAACTATAATAAATTCATAAAAATTATCCCTATTATTATAAAAGAAAATTGAAAAGACAATCCACGTCATCATTTAAGGGAAAACCTCACGTGAAGATGGAGTAAAAAACCCTCGGAGTTTCCAAAAGGCAACGTTTATTATTTATGGTAATATTTTATTTATTTAAAGTTTTGGTTGATTTTGTTGATATATATAAAAGTCAAAATTATCGCCGAAATTAATGGCCTGCAAAATAAGGCAGGTCTTCGACTTGATTAGATATTTTTTTCTTAACGTAACTGAAAATTCAAAATAAAATTATTTTATTTATTTAGTTGCCTTTTCGAAGACGTAAAAATAAATTTTTTAAAAGAAAAATCGAACTTGAGATTAGAATTGTGGTCTATAATTAAGGTAAAAATCAAAGTAAATACAAAAATAATAATTTCAAGGTGAAAAAAATTAATCACAACATACAAGATCGAAGATTGATTTTAGAGAACTCAAAAACTAAGGAAAAAAATCAGTATTTAAGTATGAACAGAAGAATGATTCCATATAGTTTTTCGAAAAATCTCCTAAAGAAAACAGCGTGATTATTTTCTCAGAAACCAAACACGTGCATATATATATATATATATATATATATATATATAGAGAGAGAGAGAGAGAGAGAGAGAGATAGTTCGATAGGTAATGGTAGACATGATGATTTCATTGCTTTCACTTTCTCAGCAACCAAACACACATGCAAACAAAAAAAGGGTAAAAGAGAGGGTGAAGAAGAGGAAGAAAAGAGTACATACCAGATCAACAGACTCATTTTTTATCTCCTCAAGACTGATGCCGCCCTTGCTGGACATGGTTTAGCCTTGCTAGAGAAAACCCTCGAAATATAAACAAAATTCAAGAGAAAACTACAGAATCATAGTAATATTAGCTAGGGGGGTGGAGAATTTAGAGGGAGAAAAGATGAGAGTGCTCTGAAGAAGAAGAAGAAGGCGTGGGGTAGGGGAGTTGCTTGAGCTAGAATTTATACAGAGGTGGGGGGCTTACATGGCAGGGAGATTTGTGGGATTTGCAGTAGAGAGATGCCACGCGCGGGTCTTGAGACACGAGTGGGTGTTGGAATTTAATAGGGACTCTCGACTCCCTATCGGGCAAGATTTGACCCGCCCGAGTTGATCCCTCCCCCCGCCATTTTCTATTTGTAATGGCCAATGGGCATGCCCTCCTACGATATATTCAACTCAAATTGAGGTGGTTACCAATTTTCAATTAATTGAATGTTGACTGAGAGGAAATAAAATGAAAGTTTGATTTGTACTGGAATACGAGATTTTAATTAGCAAAATTTTTAAATATTAAAAAAATCATGATTTTATCCTCTCGGATAGGATATGGATTGATTCAAGATTCATAAAAAATCAGAAAAGAATTTTATGTAAGTAACTCATTAAAAAACAAGATTACCCTTCGATGATTTAATATTTAGATCTCTGTTTAATAGAATATTATTCAAAATAAATTAAATAAAATATTCCTTATGAAAGTTGTTCGATTACAAGAATTATTGTAAATATTAGTTGGAATACCAAGTTAGGTTTAGAATTGTCAATTGCATACTAAAAAACAATAAAAAGGTAACAAACAATAACGAAATTATTCTAAATTAAATAATTAAAAATTAAATTTTCAAGATCTATAAACATATTTTTTATTGGGAAAGTGTTTTAAATTATGACTATAGTAAGAATTAGTCAGACCCTCAAACTAGCTATATATTCAACATGAAAAATAAAATTGATCTAAGGTCTAATCATGCACGACTCCAAATTTTTATATTTTTTTATTATATTGGCTAGTATTGAATATATCAATGCTCTTGAGATAAACAGTAGTTTAAAATTAAAAACCAAGATATAAAATTTTAAAATAATCCAATTCCCAAGTAAAATCAAGAAGTATTTGATTTTAGTGTTTGTCTGTGCCATGATTGAGTTACAATTTATCTAAGTCTGCATGAATAATAAGTTTTTATAATTTTAATTAAAGTTTATTTTTACTTATACAATATATGTTAAATAATAATATATATATATATATAATTGGAATTTATTTTTTAATCTATAATTTAAATAAAAAAATATATTTTTACTTATAAATTATATTTGAGATAAAAAATTTATAAAATTATAATTTTGTGTGAAATGATTGACTGGTTGACATTTTAAAAGCAATATATATTTAAATATTATTTTTTGAAAGCGTGATAATTATTTTATTGTGCTTGAAAATAGTGATATTTATTAAATATAATGTTTTAGAAGCGTAATAAAATGAAAATATATTATTTTGCTGAATTTTTAAAAAATGTTGTTATCCCACCAAAAGTTTTAATATACTATGATAATTTTAGAAGAAAAACCAAGCTTCTGTCCCCTTGAAAACCCTAATTTATTTTAATTAATTAATTTCCCAGGGCTGTCTTCTCATGTCCCCATAACCACCGTAAGTTTCCAACACCAAGAGTTATTATTGGCAAAATTGTTAAACCGGTCCGGCTGACGGTTTGATATGAAAATCTGAGGATTTGAAACCTCATCTATGTTGGATTTCTAGTAATTAAATCAATCAGATAATTTATTAACCTGGCAAGGATTTGAATGATATTGTTAACTCCATCTAATCCAGTTTAAACCCTGTCATGTCAACACTAAATACAAATAAATATATAAAACATTGTGATGGCAATTAAAATAATTCATCCGATAATCCACAAGCTTACAATTTTTCCCGAGGTAGCTGTCTAACAATTATCAATAACGAGAGATCTTAGAGATAAGGCTGATTTTTTTATTGTTTTCTGGGATTCTGAAAACCCTTTGATTTGTTTCAAGTACAATGTTGTATCTTCACCGTACGTTTGTTTCATGGGATCAAAGGTTGTGGGACTTTTCAAAGTGATTAAATGCTAGAATTTCGGCAGGAAAATTGGGAGAGTGTTTGTTAGGAGTCAAAATTCTCTGTTTGTTATTAATCTAAAGATGTTTGTTAAACAGAATATTACAATAATTGAGTTGATTTAATTAGTTAAGTTTTTAGTTCCAAAATTAATTTATTTTGATTTTTGGCTTTAATTATAGACAATGGTGATTTAATTTCATTCTAAAAAGTATTTCGATAAATAAAAATAAACTTGGTTTGTGAAATTTAAAGCTAGTTTTTTATCCCCTAGTTTAAACAAACCAACATTATTTTTATTTTTAATTATTAAAATAAAACATTTGAATTAACTTGTCAAACTTACAAACTTAACGTGGTATACAATAAAATAAAATAAAATAATTTTAATTTATCAAAATAAATCTAATTTTTAAATATGAAACTAGTTTTTTTTATTATTTTTCATAAAAAAAAACCTCCAAATCCAACTAGGCTATGCAGTCCACGTGAACTTGTCTTGGATTAAAATATAAAAAAATATGGTCTAACTTGTAAATTGGTTATTAAACTTAGAGGGTGTTTGGGAGTGTGGTAGCTGTTGCTTTTCAAATAGCTTTTCGTGCCGAAAAGTATGCCAATAATATTTTTTTATTTTTTAAAAATTATTTTTGATATCAGCACATCAAAACGATCCAGAAAGTAACTCAATTTTGATAAAAAAAAAAAAAAAATTTGAAATTGGGCAAAAGCCGTTTTAAACTTAACTTAACTTGGTGGATTAACTTAAAACTCGATAAATTTGGGATTTGACCATGGCTGTTTTTCCATAATAAATAAGAGGTACTTGATTCAACTTGATAGATTGAAAAACTCAGTCTGATTCATCATCCAAACAATTCATTTTACTGATTTATTTTAAAAAAAATTATGAATTAACTTATTTAATCAATGATTTAGATATTATCTCAAATTAAACACATAATACTTGTGTGAGCTTAGTAAGTATGAGTTGAACTCATATCTTTGGTTGGTAGGGTTTGTATGTTATTGAAACGGTATATATAAAAAACCAAACATGCACTAATTTTTAATATCTCCTAGGAGCTCCAATAAGGGCTTGTTAATTTCCAAAAGTAGTTAAAAAAACTATAAAGTGCATTAGTCTAATTATTGAAAATTTAACTATTTTTTATTATTATTAACATGGGTGTCTGGGTCAGGTTGCATACACATTAACTAATCTCACGAGTCATGAAGTTAACGACTATGAAAGCTTCTAGTAGCTCTGAGATTTATGGGACTCGAATTAGTAATTTTTAAAAAATAAATCTAGAATTTGATTAGTTAAAATACACCCTACAAGCTTAAAATCTAACTACTTGATCCTTGTATTACATGGCTTTGTCAAGGGCCATGTTTACTTAATATATCTTGGTTATTGCATGTGACTCTTCAAATACGACGACTTGGATGCTACAAGATATCCATGGGAAGAGAGATGCCAATATCCACCGTCCAGCAATAGGTACTTGATAATACATGACATGTTGGTGGAATATAGATGACGAAGGAGATTTATCTTTTTTATTCGTAAGTTTTGGATTATTATATAAAAAAAAACATTAAATCTATTTGAATATGTCAACTAATATAATATAATATAAGAGTTATATTCCTATAATCGCTCGGAGAATGTATTTAATGTCGTTTAATGTGTTATCTTCTATGACAATACCAGCAGTGGCATTGATCTCTTGGTTGACTATAAAAATCAGCATGACCTTGCAATTTGCTCGAGGAGGACCGGAACGCTATGTTCTGCTATATGCAATAAATTACGAAAGCAACCGGGAGAAAATTTGTCCTCGACGGCCTTTCAAACAGGGATTTGGGTTTGTAACATCGGGCTCTTACTATATCCGTGTTTAATAAATAAATAAATAAATTTAAATATTTATATTACAATCATAGTGTTTCGAGAGTATTCATTTATTATTCAATATAAAATAAAATAGTAACTTATATATTTGAGATACATGTGTGTCTACTAAACGGTGAAAGTTTATATATATATATATATATGCGCGCGCGAGTATATTATATATATATATAAAAAAAATGTTTTAAGTGTGCGTGCATACACGCTCAATACGAAATAAATATATATATATATTTAATGATAGGTTTGAATTGTTTGGATTTAATAATATTTATATGTTTATTGTGGATCTTTGTTGTAGAGAATTGGAATTACTCTCCCCGTAATTTTCGACGGTGTTAAGACTTAAGAGAGGTTTCAATCAAGAGCGCCAAGTTGGTGGGTGGGTGGGTGGGACCCGGACCCGGGATTTGGAAAGTCAAGCCATCCCCAATGAGCTGAGTCAGCTGACCTTCCATCCGATCACAAAACATGTGGGCAGGATCGGCTCCTTGATCTTCATGAATCAAGCAACCTAAACCGTTTGATTCCATTTCATACCTGGAAGAAGTTCGACATTAAACGAGGAAAAATCATGGCACGCCTCTCTCTCTCTCTCTCTGCGTTTTGTTTGTTTTTTGACTTGTATTTATTGGCCCTGTAGCGAGGGGTCCACCAGACCTTGGCGTGAAGGTTTCGTGATCTGAATTCAAGGGGTAGTTGATGATTTTTCTTAGGACTTGTCTCACGGTCACATTAAGCATTAAAAACCAAGTTGGGTTTTTAGCTGCAAAAATCCACACTAATTGTTTTCAGAAAAATGATAGGACCTCAATTAGTCCATACTAGTTTAATTATTCATTCAACTTTTTTTTTTTTTTTTTTAAAAAAAAAAGAATGTTAAACACGGCATTCAAAGAAGACATACAAGGACAGTTTATTTTATATTTTTGTTTTTATTCCCGTTCTTTAAATTATATATATATATATATATATATAATTTTCATCCAATGAAATATTAATTTAGCGGTTAAGCACTATTATATCCCTGTAAAGATGTGAATACAAGTTTGATCTTTAAAAATACATTTATTAGAAAAGTCAGTCACCAACTTCAAACATAACTAGTTTTATTTTTTAAAAGGATATGAAGATATCTAGATAAAAAAAAAAAATACAATATAAATATATGTGAAGAATTGAAGCTAATATTCACACGAAACAAATGATGCTTTTGTCCGAGTTAAGTTTCCCGATCGTGTAAGGTAAAAAGACTCCACACTATAAACGCACACAAAAAGCAATGGAAATTGAAGGATGGAGTCAACATTCTTACACCACATTATTCACCTCCACATTGCTAAGGATTTTAAGGATTTCAAACATCAATTTGATATTAAAAACTTAGTACAAAAGGCAAAGATGAACAGAAACATTAAAATCCAATTTAAGGCATATATATAATCTTTAATACCTTACCCACAAAGTCACCATCCCCTCCCATCTCTACAGGATATAATTAAGAATAAGAATATCCATCAATACCCTTATCAATTAGTTCAACTTGTTTCCCATCTCTATATATGCATAATATCATTATTGCATATAGGATATATATATATATATATATATATATATATATATATTTAATGAGCTTTTGTAACCATATATATTACCAGTACTCTTTAATATTTACTGCTATTTATTAGTAATTAAATTTCATAAAAATTAACTTTGAATCTCAAGTTTTCCATGCAATTATATCTAAACATAATTAATTTTTTCCCCGTACATAACTATAATGATGGTTAGCTAGCTAAAAATATTGAAGTTTATATTATCTATTCGTTGCAATACTTTACTTGTTTATTAAGATAATTATTCTATGATATAATTTAATTTAGTAATTCAAAATCTATTATTCTAGATTAAATTTTAAATTAAATCGAATGAAAATTAGTTTAAGAAATCACCAACCATGTTTATCGGTTAAAGCCCATTTTTTATGTTCATCTAGTTTTACTTTTAACCTCTTTATATTTTTACAAAAAAGAAAACATCGAAATAACAAGTATATTTTTTTATATAAATATAGATTTGTTCCAATAACGAATATCTAGAAAAACTTGAAACTGAATGGATAATTTAAAAGAGAAAGCATCAATCAATCACGGCATCTTTGGTTTGTTTCTATATTTTAAAAGTATTTTTTTTTAAAAATTAAATATTTTTTTTTTTTTAAATTAATATTTTTTAATGTTTTTAAATTATTTTAATATACTATATTAAAAATAATTTTTAAAAATTAAAAATATATTTTTAAATAAAAATATATTTTTAAAAAACAATCACAAATCATCCTTAAAAAAGCCAATTATCTTCTGCCTTTTCCACTCAAACTTTACAAGTCCTTCCAAAGATTTATTGCTGCGGTCATTGCAAGACATATAACAAAGGTTAGGATTGGGCCCTGTCACGATCACACACATGCCCTCCTTGATTATTGATAATTATACAGTCAAAAAAGGAGCCGTACAAAACGTACTCCTTTTTTTGTTCTTGCTTAACGAGTTTGACAAATATAATATATAGTAACAATTTAATTATTATTAAGAATAAGAATATGTTCACACGCATATTTTTTAATCCTCGGCATGTGTAGCAGTGCGGTAGATTTGACTAACGTGTCTCATTGCCTTGACCCTGACGAAAAGGTTGCAGAATTAACACCTCTAGTCCTTATTTTACTGGGCTTTTATCGACCGCCCATCATGCCCGATGACGGAGCTACAGAGAATAAATAAATAAAAAGTAGTAGAAGAGGAGGTGTTTGATTTTCTGTTCTCGCTGGCTATTCTCTGTTCTTTTTTATTTTTTTATTTTAGTGGAATTATAAATGATTGGTGTTTTGAGAAGTTTATATTCTTACAAAGCTTGTTTAGGGTTTTGGAGACTCTTTTCCATGTGTGTCGTCTCTATACAAGAATGCAATTTCTCTTTTTATGAGGATAAGAAAGTAGTGGTTGGAATCATAGTTCTTGCCAAACCCCATCCTGAACGAGTTTCGAGTAATGGGTCACCTAGATTTTAATTTTTTTTTTTTAAATAAAGAATTTTAATTAAACATGCTATGTTGTGAGTTTTGACAAAGCTACTCTACCGTTTGGTAGTGCGATCGAAACTGCGTTTCGTTAAATTTCAAATTTTTTTTTTTTTTTGCTAAAATTGAGTTCGGTTTGTACTTTTTGGATCGTTTTGATGTGCTGATATCAAAAATGAAAAAAAAAACATCATTAGCATGTATTTCGGCACGAAAAGCTATTTGAAAAGCAACCGCTACCACACTACCAAACACACTCTAAGTCTTTTATTTTTATGAAACTAGCTCGAATTAGATTCAGAATTAACTTATTAGACTAGTCTGGGTTTTACGACCGTTAAGATTAAAAGAAAATGAAAGTATTTTTGATGTCATGTTGAAGTTGAGCATTCAAGTAGAACATTATATTCCCCAAGTAACAAGAATCACCCTAAATGGAGAGTACTGCTTTCAATGTACAAGAGAAGGTTATGGTCCCTGATTTTGGTTCTCGATTATGGACCACCATAGCTGCTACTTTTGAGTTTTTGAAAAAGACTCTTTTGACCATTTGAACAAATAAGAGAGGAGCACAAATAAACAGGGAAGCTTAAAGTGGGCAGACATGGACAAATGGAGGCATGGAGAAGAAAGAAAGAAAGATGCCGTTGCAATTATGCCGAGGACGAGTGGCCTGAAACCTCACCTCCAGTCTCTTTGGCACCAATGCTTTTAGTATTGTTCTTTCAATTTACATCACCAAAAAGATTCCTGGGAGCTATCATACCATTGGGTTTTTGGAAGCCATTAACATTATCAAAAACTAAAGCTTGTGGATAAAATATTGTAGCAATTTTTACTGATGACCCTCTCATAATTCACCATGGATTGTCATAGTGTATTTTTTATTTTTTATTTTGGTTCTTAAATTTTAATTTTTTTCCATAATTGGAGCATTTTGTGCTTGGATTTAAAGTCAATTGCATTTTTTTAAGAAGGGAAGAAATTGTTGAATTGAAAGAAAAAAGACTGAACTGAAAAACACAGGTAACATAAAATAAAATTTTCTTCCCCCATCTTTTTTAGATATTAGGTGATTGATCCCTATAATTTAAAATGGTAAATTTTGATACTAAACTTTATTTTTTTTATTTTTAGATTTTTTTTAGAGGAGAGAGATGGAGGTAGCTGCATTCCAGCTTAAAGAAAGAAAGTTGTTGCTGGCAATAATTTTGACCGTCAAAACATTTGATTTTTATGTCAAATGGTTCCACATGATATGGGGTTAAGATTAAGTGTTTTTTACTTTGAAAATGACTAGAAAACATATATGAGGTCAAAAAGATCTTTTGTTTTAGTTGATTTCGAGTTTTTGTGTGATTTTTTATGCTTTTGAAGATCATGAATTGGTTAGACAATGCTCTTAGGATGTTCATTAGGTTTTTTTGGTCAAATATTGGTTCAAAATGGGTTTTTGCATAAAAAAAACATGAATCTGTTTTTCTGGCCACACCAATTACAAGATTCTAGGAGTTCCAGACGATGCATCGTCTATTGAGGCGGATGACTGTCGTTTATTTTTTTTTATAATTAAAGCAGATGACATGTCATCCACTTTATTGAACTAATAAAGCTAAATAAAGGCCCACACGTGGGCCTTTTCTTAACGCCATCTGGCCTCATTTATTTATTATTTTGTTTTTCAAATTTTTTTTTTTAATTAATGTTTTTTTATATTTTTAAAAAATTATTTTATTTTTATTTTTGTTTAGGGTAATACCCCTTTCTCTATGATTTGTTTTTGGCTTTTTTAGCTTTTTGTAAATAATGATTATTTTTTAATTATATTAGATGTGTTTAATTTTTTAAGAGGTTAGTGTGATTCACTTGTAATTTTTTTAATATATTTTATATAGATTAAATATTTAGTTTTTACAATATTCTTAGTATTTTCAACCTTGGACAATATTTTTCTTCTTTTAAATAAGGTATGTGTATGACGATTTATATTACAAATTGATTTTAATCAATATTCTATGCATCTTAATTTATATTTTTCTCTTAATTTTTTTAATTATATTTTTATTTATCGTTAATAAATTTTTATTTATTTATGTACACAATAATTTATAATTTATTTAATTAAATAGATGATAGGTTGAAAAATTCTACATGCACAATTTCTTATCATGCATTGATGTTTTCAATATAATTCTTATTCTTATGATTTCTTATTTTTAATTTCATCATTCAATTCAAGATATCCAATTTTAAAATAGCCACTTGATTTTCATGTGTTTTTCACTTTGATTCCTTTTCTATGAATTATGTAATCTTTAAATAAACGAGGTGTGATTGGTCATTAATTTGATCTCAAATGAATGCAATTAAAAAGAAAAAAAAGCTCATTGAGCAAAATAAAAACAAATTACAATTTAAAGCCACTTGATTGTCATGTGTTTTTCACTTTAATTCTTTTTTTATGTCTTGGTTGACCCCTCAAGTTTAAAGATAACATATATTAATCACCCCATCATTTGGATCATAAAAAAAATTCATAGGAACTGCCTTCTCATACTCCATAAACACATCATACAATACACAAATTAGTATAACCACCATAAAAAATGTTATCATAAATTGTAGTTTTGTCTAATATTTTTTTATTATGCAATGTATAACCTTCTTTAATATTTATTTTTTATTATATTTTTAATATATATAGCCTTGTATGATATTTTTTTTTATTTTATTCAATTAGTTTTATGTGTGTGTTGATTTTTATTACAAATTGATTTTAATAAACAAATTCATCAAACATAACTATAACTCATTTTTTTTTTTTGAATAACGATTTTTTTCTCATGTTATTGCAATAGCTTATATATATATATATATATATATATATTTGTTAGCCATTATTGTTTTTTTTAAAAAAATATTATTTAACTAAAACCAACTTATTTAGTTGATTGGGATTATAAGTTGAGTTATTGAATTTCTATTTTTTATAATAAAATACGCTTATAAAGGTTAAATATTTTACTAAAAAATAATACAGACCCATATTATAGCGCAAGTTAAAGGAAAGGCTTTATTTGCATGCAATCATGGACTCATCCTATAGTTTAAGGTTTTGTCTTAGCTATTGAGGGGTTAATAGTTCTGTACTACCCACTTGTTGATTTTTTCTTACAAAACCATGAAGTGCTTCATCTTTCTATCTAAAGTTATTAAACTTGTTCTTATACGTGATCATGTCTATAGTTTGAGTGGGTGTATTGATTCAAGGATTTTTAAAAAATAAAATAAAATGATATTATTTTTAATATTTTTTTTAAAGTCAAACCAGAATTTAACACACTGAATTACCAAAAAAATAGTCAAGTTAACTCTAGCTTGTTTTTTTTATTTTAACCTAACCTTGAATTAGATCTTGAATCAACTCTTTAAATTTTAGTCGTACCAAATTTAATAATAGTATTTTCACCTAAATGGAGATGTCCTTCTTACATTTTAGAAACATTGAAATCCTATGTTTCAAAATTTGGAATTGATGGGAGAGTGGACATTCCACTTTCTAAAGTGGCTAAAGCACGAATCACTTCCCATCCTTTCTAAAATCTCCTTCACCAGCAAAGAAAAAAATATACATATATATTATAAAAGAGTAGACACAAAGGTTGGCTTCAGTGCTATTCTTACTTGATTACCATACTTTATTACAGGTATGGAGTTAGGACCCATGTATCTATTTATGTCAGACCTCAAATTAGGGCAGGAACAGGGTGAAATACAGAGTCCCAAATAAATTTCATGTTGCATACGTTGGATATCAACAATTTCCTGTTTCTTTCTAAAAAAGAAACAGCAATTGATAGAACTGAGAAGATAAATCTTTGATAAAATACCAAATTGTAAAAACATTAACCTTTTATAATTTTCAGACGGGCCTCGTCTAATTCCAGATTTTGGTTAAGGAAGATGATGTAACCCAGTTTATCAAGTCTCTGTGGATGTTTTTTTTTTGTTCCTCACCATGAGGTTTCGAATTCAGACAGCTCTTACAATCAACAGACAGCTTCCAGACTCCAAGTGAGATTCATGAATTGGGCAAGAAAGACTTCCATTGCTTGTTGCAAATTATAAAATCTTATCTGTGAATCAACTTGGATGGCATATAAGAAATTAATTGTTAGTTAAGATTATTCTCAAACCGTGAAGGGATCTCACTTCATGACATGAAAAAGCTTGATCACTCACGGGAATGGACCATGTAAGCAAGTAACCTTTTTCTCCATAAAATCTGATCGAAGAAATCACATGAATGTACACGAGACAGCAAAAAAGCGAGAGAGAGAGAATTAGGTTGCGTTTGGTTTGTGTGTTATGATAGAAAAGATAAATACAGAAAGATAGAAACGTGTTTAGTTAGAGAGATGAAGATGAAAACATAAAATAAATCATAATTTTGAAGTGAGTTTCTTTACCTTCAAAATAGAAAAGATGAAGGGACATGTTTTCATTATCTTAATCTATTTTACCTCAAAAGAGTATAATTACAGGATTAACGCTCAAATACAAAAGAGATAGACAGGTGTTTGATTGGAGAGGTGAGGATAAAATTATAAAATAAATCACAATTTTCAAGTGAATTTCTACATTTTTAAAATAAAAATGATAAAGGGATGTGTCTCTATTATCCCGTCTCTTCTGTCTCAAAACATAGACTCTAGAAACGCATGCCCTCGCATGACTTTCTTTCTTTCTTTCACGCATTCAAAGCTACAAAAAAATGCACCATCCTTCACAAGAAGATAAGTGAAGAACGAAACGACTTGCAAAAAAGGAGGGTTAACTAGTAGTGGTGGAGAGCTACTTGCATGTGACATTGTCACAAGCATTATTACTTCATAGCTATATATATATATATATATATATATATATATATATATATATATATATATATATATAACACCCCAAGCCGAACCCTGCGAAGAGGACCGTTCCTTGTGAAGACATCTCTTTTCATTATCTTATGAGAATCTAAACTAAAAAAAGAATGGTGTGTGCGCGTGAGAGAGAGAGAGGGGGAGGGGAAGTCATGGAAGTTATGATTTCTAAGAGCGTCCATAGAAGACCCACTAAGGATAAAAGGTGGAAGATTTGGTATAGCTTTTTGTTCTTGGCCATTTCCTTCTCTAGTGGATGGCGATGGCGATGAGGAAGGACCCTTGGGGTCTGCCTTACACTTTAGCATCCAAAAACCAAATGATTACAATCACAAAAAAACCAATAAGAGGAAATGAAACTAACAAAGTGCTTGCTTGCCTTGCATGTGAATAGCACTTGCTTAGGAACACAAAAGGCTCCCCATGTTTTTCCCTATGAGTCTATTAATTGGATTTGGATGCCGTCACTGTTCTTCATATGATCCATTCATTTTCCTTCACTTTTCCATTGCTTTTCCGACCATCCATTTCTTCAACTCTTCTTGAAAATACACACCCTTTATCCGCATTTAATTTTCCTTTTGTATTTTTTTGGTGGTTCAAGTGTTGCATTGCATAATAATGGTTCCACATATTCTGTGTAACAATTATGGTGTCCTTCACATCTCTTGTGTTCCCTTCCTCCTCTGTTGGCCATATGCAGCTGTAGTTGACTCTGCAGACAGGACAGTGATCCCATAAAATGAAGGGCTAGAAATTATTTCTTGAGTTGCATAGTAGGGCTCAAGCCAGTCAAAGATGGCAGGCTGTTCTTGCTATTACTATACTACTTTGTAATTCTTTCAGCCACTCAATCCCCTCTTGTTGGATCTTCAAGATCCATTATATCCTTCTTCCTTGCAACCTTTTCTTGACTTCCAACACGGCTCAAGGTTAAAAAAAAAAAACACGGAACAAGAATCCAAATGATGAACGCAAAGCCAATTTAACCTGCCTTCATAAGAGGTAATCTGAGATCTCACGCAGCTATTTTTCAAAGCAAAAAAGGTCACTTTAAGCAAATGATTCAACACGCAAGGGGCTTTATTAGAATGGTAGATACAACCCACGCTCTCATCAAGTCAAAGGTTAAAAAGTCCTCACTGCCTGTTTCTGCTCAAAGACTTGATAACTTGCAACACTTCCAACATTCAAAAATATATTTCTGAAAAATCTGGATTTGAAGGGAAGGAATGGCTAAGGTTTGTTTTCAGGAAAAAAAATTGGTATATAAATTGCATGAGAATCAAGAATTGTTAATGGTTCCTATATTTAAATTACCTTGTCACTGAGTTGAAGACATGTAAATTGCCAAAACAAACAAAAGCTTAGATTCCGAATAAAACAATGAAGGAAGCTAATACGATTTACATCGGCCTCTAAAGTTAAAGGAAAAAAATTCCAATTTCACCGTCAATTTTCAATTGTAACCTGCTCTGCAGAAAAAAAGGAACATCCATCAGTTGCTGCACCAAGGAGGAAATCAACATCAATCAGGTTTCAACCATTGGCTCAGGGCCAGATGGCTCTGTCTGAGATCTGTTTGATTGACGAACGGAGTTGAACAAGATGTCCTTGATAACCTAGTCATAAAAAGGCAAGAATGAAAAATGAAATTCTCCTAAATAATAAAACTTTTCAAATTTAGGAACGCATCTAAAAATTGGATTGGCCAGTTACCTGCGACATTAGGCCATGAACTTGCTCCACAGTTATCTTAGCACTATCACGAGTAATTTTAGCAAGTTGAGATTCTTCCTGCAAATTTGAAATTCCCAAATAAAACTACCACCAAAGAAACTAGAGAACATAAATTATATAAAAAAAGAATAGATGTGTAGGGTGCAAAAGTACTGAATAGAACAAAAGGAAATGCACAAGGAGAAAAAAAATTTAAGCATGCATGGGACATAGCTAGCACCTATTAAGAAAATAGGGTCCTAAGATGAAAATTGAAGACAAAATCTGAGAAAAGAATTATCTTCTAGTTCTAGCCCATACAACATAAAATCAGTATCTGTACACTGCCTTTGCCCGAACAAATAATTCCAACAAGAGGAAGAGTTGGACAGCATCTCAGGCCAAATATATTTTCATAATGTTTCCTTGTGTGTGGAATTTCATGCAAAATTTTCAGGTACATGACATGCTACAGAGACACTTCTCCACACCATAGGATATCACCATGACTGATGCAGGCTAATGCCCTGATATTAAGGACCAAACATTTTCCCAGGACAGAAACGGAAAATAAAAAATTTGTGACCAAAAGAACATGTAATACCCACAAAGGTATAGTTTAAAGCAGGTCCAAAACATTTACATGATGCTACGATGGTTAACACATTTAGATCGATGAATGCCTTTTGTTAACAATGTTTGCATCAGTTTCATCAGTGCAGGAAAACCAAAGCAAACCTATCAGTTGAATGCATCAATCGCACATTTTTAGGCACCCATTATGTCACTTTTCACATATATCTATGCAAAAGACCAAACATTTAGCAGAATACACAGAGGAAGCCCTATTCCTCTTATAGAGATAATGGGGAAATAGTCTTTAGATGTCCCATCAGAAAAAAGACTATTCTTTAGTATTGCATGCCATACAGCAATGAAGTAACAAATATAATGCACAATAGTAAAGTGGAACTATTCTGTGGTTGACAGAGACGTTAATTTTTGGTGCAAAAGAACTTAGATCAGCAGAGTTAACAGTTATAATTCTGAATTAACATAGATATATAACTCTACTGATGGAAACGATACTCACATCTTTCTTTCTTTGAGGAGTCATTAATGGTCCCAATCGAGAATGTGCCAATTGATTCTCTGCATGCTCCAGCTTCTCAGCTGCATGACAAATGGATGATTATTGCATCTTGATAGACAGAAAAAAAAAAAAAAAAAAAAAACCCTAGCCTTTTCATCTCATATATAAGCTACTGTTACTCATAGACCTTAAGTACCCTGGTCTTTCAACTATTTACAGCTACACTTAATTTTAACCGTAAATCCAAACTAGAAGAAAATCGCATAAAAGAAAAATAAACCAAAAATTTAGAATTACCTAAATCAGAAATTTGTCCTGCAACATAGTCTCCATTACCCAAGAGAGGTGAAGATGAAAGCGTATTCACCCAGTATTTGTTCCACAAAAGATCCAAGAGGTGACAATCAAGAGAAGACTTGAAATATGTGATGTCCAGAGAATAATACTGCAAAACAAAGTAGCATTAGTCAACAATGGAATACTATGAAACCTCGGGGGCAAGCAGTCTAGGTTAATATAATAACCTGTTTGCAATGGACTCCAAAGTCTTCGATCTTATTAAGAGGAATAGTTTGATATTCAGAAACAGGATCATCTGGAGGTTTGTATCCTTCTGGATATGTCCTGAATGCCCCAATCTCTACTTTCCCAGCTGAGACAGTTCTTGTTGGATCAATAACAACTGCCAAAAACGGCTCCTGAAATT
Organism: Populus alba; assembly: GCF_005239225.2. Taxonomy (NCBI): domain Eukaryota; kingdom Viridiplantae; phylum Streptophyta; class Magnoliopsida; order Malpighiales; family Salicaceae; genus Populus; species Populus alba. The sequence continues at coordinate 24,458,142 of NC_133289.1, forward strand.
GCTGGTTAAGCATTTGAGTTGAAACATCAATACCCGAAAGCCAGCAACCATAGCCAGGATGTGAATGATACCACCCAATAACATTCTCCAAACGTCCAGCCTGCATAAACACCACTTCTTCTTTTTGTCAAAAAAAGGGGGGGGGGGCTTAATAAATAGGGAGACATGGAAATAAATGAATTACGAATTACAAATTATAAATAATGCTTCCATCCACTCTTTAAGAAATATTTTAAGGAGTCAGTTTATGTGTCAATACAGAATGTGGAACCTTGTGTGCTACTGTTCAGGATTTAAATCCTACTCTTAAAAAATAAGAACTAGTCAAGTTACAACATAGATCAAATTAGAGGTAATTCAAGCATAACAGAAAAACTATTCATGTCTAGTGTTCCCTTGCAACAAAAAGATGCAAAAGACAAACTCCTAGGACTACTTGAACATCGCTTAAAATAAAACCAGCAATTATCAGACATTAAGGTTTCATACATAAAGCCACAATGTGTGTGTACAGAATGCGTCTAACAATCAGATTGGGGCTACCAACTATTTCTAAATGGAGTCTTCACGGAATTCCTTTCAGCTAGTTTGCTTGGCAAGTATAAATTAGGAGTTCCACACACTTACGAGACACAAAGCTAGAAATTTGCTATTTCAAACATATAAAAAGTAGAAAGTTCTATATTTTGGGAACAAATTATTAGTTCAATTAAGCTCTGAATCAGGGTTTAAGAAACTTTCTTTTCTAAGTCCAACTATAAATTCAAGGTTTCTAAAGAGTGTTTTGGAGTGTATTTATAGTTGTTTTTTAAATTATTTTTTTATTTAGAAATATAATAAAATAATATTTTTTTATTTTTTAAAAATTAATTTTAACATTATCACATCAAAATAATTTAAAAATATCAAAAAAATATTAATTTAAAATAATTTTTTTTTTAATTTTTTCAAAAAAATTTCAAACTAAAGTCAAAAACATAAAATGTAACAAATTAGATAATTGCAACAACGCAACTATTCGCTACACTTGAAAACCCAGGGTCTATATTTTACTTAAAATCACAAAATTTCACCAATGCAAGCGTTCTCTACTCGTAAAAAACCACAACAAAACAAATCCCTAAACCCCAAAAAACCTCTAAATAATATAAAAAGTAAGAAAGTTTATATCTTGGGACTAATCCTCGGTTCATTTAAGCTCCGGATCAGGGTTCAAAACACCTACTTTTCTAACTCAAATTGCAAATTTAGGGTTCTACTCCTTTTAACAAATCACAAAATCCCAACAATGCAACCATTCTCCACACACACAACCACCACAGCAATACAGACCCCCAAAACCCTAATTACTCAAAAAACCCAAAATGTTTTTCCTCTTTTTGAAAGAAAAGGAGATAACAAAGGAATCTAAAACCCTAATAACCCCAAAAAGCAATGAACTTTCTAATTAAACCCCCCAAAAGCAATCACATAAAAAACAAACCTGTTTATTAGTCTGAGAATAATCAACCATATACTCATAAGCATCAGCTTGAGCATTAACTCTCGTCTCAGTCCCTTCAACAGGAAGAGCAAAGGCATCCATAACAATTATAGAATCCCCATCAGTTTTCCCTTGCATTAATCCCATAACTTCAATAGTCCCACCTGATCGAGCATGTACAACCATCTTCAACAACGCAAGTGCAGATATCTTCACTCTTCTAAAATAATTCGGATCATTAGACCACGGTTTTTCTTTCTGGAACTTCGCTTGTGCTGCTTCATCGTAGTAAAAAATGGCGTCCGATGAAGAAGAAGAAGAAGTGTCTGTTGTTGTCGGGGTTGCTGTGTCGATAGGTATTATGTTGTTTTCGAGTTCCCAGGTCTTTTGGGCTATGGAAGAAGAAGGGTAGGGATCCATGGTGTTTTGTTTTCGATAGAGATGAGGGAGGGTTTATGTAGTAGAAGCGGGGAGTGTGGGGGTTAAGAAAAGTTTAGAGTGAACTGTAATGTAGTCCTTATAGTTTAACCAAAGTTATTAATCAATCCTTATTCTTATTTTTATTTATAATTTAGTCCTTTTTTCAATTTCAAATTTCTACTCCGAAGGAAACTTATCCAAAACTTCCTATAAGCCGATCAAAGTACGAGGTAAAGTTTTATTTTGTCAGGTATTTTTTTTAAATTCTATAGAGTTTGGAAAAGATAATTTCGTAAAAAAACGAAGCTTTTATTAACTTTGTGGTTGTGTTGAATATTTAAATAAGATGAGTTTTACCAAATCAAATTTTATAATTATAATTATTTTTATATAGTTGAAATATTATTTTTAAAAAAATATTAAACTAGATTTTTAGCCGGATAAATAAAGTTCAGCAAGATTAATTAAGTTCGACAAAATTAATTTCATCGGATCCTATATAAAACTTTTTAACCTACGCAGATACCTCGTAAAATCTCTGAGAAGTGAAAATTTGCCTAAAAAGGGTTGCGTCCTTTGCCTGAAAAGAAATCTCGATAGCATGTTTTTAATCTATTTCTATGATCTGTATATAACCTTCAATGTCCAGAAAAGAATCATTTTAAAAAGAAAAGGAACTAAATTTCATTAGAGGGAAAACAGCTGCCTGTTCAATAAATTCAACAGAAACCAAAGATTATACCAAAAAGAGAAGATGACAAGACAAATTAATTTCACTACAGCTTGCAAATCTTGTGCAAAAACAGAGACAATTCCTCACTCTGGACTGACATCAATACCTAAACTTAACAGCTACTAAACACCCGATTGAAGGGGAAAAACCAGCTTAGTTAATGTTAAACTTGGAGCTATATGAATCTCGCTAAACTTTAATATAGCCCTGTCGTGGCACTATCCTCCCTTTCTAGTCTAGTTTACAGTTAATTTTACACTAGAGTACAAGGACATGATTTAGGATTATTTACCCCGTCCCCTGCCTCTCTTGTTGTATCTGCTGCTCACTATTCTTCCTTGCTGCTTCTCACTTACACCAGTTGTCCTGGATCCCAAGCTGCGTTTTGGATTTGGCTGAGCCAGAGCCTGAGCCTGAGCCTGCAGCGATCCTTCTTGGTGCATGCTAGAGCTGTCTTGGGAGTCTGTAGCAACACTATCATTTTCATTTACGTTTGGCACTTCCATGGAAGCCTCACTCAGCAGCTTGCAGGTTTCCTCAGCAGGAGCAGTTCTTGTCATCTTGTCATGATCTGGACCAACTGGATTGTGCTCTTCACCAGACAGCATAGACTTTTGTTCTCTTTCCTGTGCCTCAGGCAAACTTAAAGAGAAGAAAATGGTGTTAACAAAAAGTACAGTTAAGCAATTAGCAGTAAAAAAATACAACTGCAGCCACGATTTTCACCTGGATGCTGAAGAAGGGAAGCCGTTGACAGTAACTGAATCGTCTCTTCCAGCAACTTCCTTGGATGCTGAAAAATTTACTTCAAGTAACATTGAATCTGGGATTGCATCTAGAGAGGATCAGATTGAGCAAAGGTACTACTTATTGACAAACAACAGTCCACCCAAGAAACAAATAACACAATAGAATGTTAGGGCCATAGTTTAACAGAAAGAACTTTAGAACAGGGCATTCTGTAAAACCATGTTTCCGTATTTATTCAGCTCCAAGTATACTCCCAACTTCTAATTCATGGATTTAGACACCATGAAATCGATGCACATCTCTCATATTAATATCCTAACCACTCTGTAAGAAATCTAAATAGAAGCAGCTTCTAGCCTGGCAACCGAGGAACAAATAAACTAAAATCCTCCATAAATGGTCAAGTAATAAACTGCACATTGTCCATAAAATGTTTCTACTATGATGTTACCAGATTTAAAACTCTTGCCTTGTACAGTTCTTTCCATTCTAGAGCTCAAAGGGTGGCTAGTCTCCTCAATGTCTTTGGGGCTATTGGCGATGGCAGCATCAGCACTATGACATATAGAGAGATGTGGAAATCATAAGAAAGGACAATAGACCTCTTCATAGCCCATAGGATTTTAGAAAATCAGGGAAAGGGGAAGCTAACCTTTGTTTTACTATCACTTCTTCTGGAAGCTGCTGTTGTTCATGGCTTGATATCCCTTCAGAGCCATCCCGCAATCCTAAATTAATTGGTTTCCATTTGTCAGGAAAGAGTAATCACCAGAGAATAAAAGAGAGAGAAAAAACTCTCAGTGGTTATGGAAAAAGCACCTGCCATTCCCTCAGTGGTCGGTGTTGATCCCAGACCCTTCATGAACATATTAGTAAATCATCAGACATGATTAGTTCTAATAATAGAAGTTTCAATTTATTTTCTAATAAAAATTAAAAGGAAGGAAAGAAGAATAAGAAGCAAGGATTCCATAACCGAATTGCTTTAGCTATAGGGAATTGTAAAAACAATTTTTGTGATTCCTATGAGCTAATCACGGTAATATTAATAGATGAACCAAATGAGCAAGAAAAACTTTTTACTGAATTCCCAATCCCACATCCAAGTTACCTGACTTTTTTCGGGAACAGAAGTAGCTGCATTAGGTGAAAAATCATCATTCTGCAACCTAACTTGTGCCATCTGAGTATCTGAAAATGCAGAAAATGAGATTTCATTTCCCCCCCCTCTCTTGGATAAAAAGACTTTAACCAAGTAGGTTTTATTTCAAAAATAATCCACATGTGATAGCACTGGTGACCACAGCTACAATTCACGTAATTTCCCTCAGGCAGGTAAAAAAACACACCTGTGAAGCCAGAATTATGTTCTGCACTTCCCCACTTCAAAGGCACATCTATTAATTGTGTGAAGTTGGAAAGTTTATTTTTAGCATCACAAAATTCTCCAGCCCCCAATACACTAGGGCCTCCTTTATAACCTGAAGCTAATGCAGACCAATCCATTTTGGAAGACGGTCGAGTCCTCAGCATCTCGTCAGTTGCCCTGGATCTCACTTTACGTAGTTCCTCCTGGATATTCCATGAACCAGTGACCAGGAAATCCCTGTTCAACTGCATTCAAGTTTCATCATATCACAATAAATTAAGCTGTGCAGAGCAATAACCTTGAGAAAATAAGCAAACATTGCATAAAGAACATCATTTTCATGTTTCTTCCCAGTGCCCTCAGAGGCCATCACATGATTTAAAGGTAAGAGAGTTGAAGAGTTATGAGAGATGCCACTTATATCAAAAGTGCACAAGAGTAGGGCTACCACAAAATTCTCCCCTCCAGTACCCCATCGTGACCACAATAGGGTCAAAAGTGAGTAATGGCCTTCATTTTTTCCCCTTAATCTGTCCTTGCTTCTACATACAAAAATTAAATTCTAATAATACATCTTATGAGTTCCTTGCTCAATTTCTTTCCATTGAATTCAAAAAAAGTAATCAATCTGTTCAAATTCAAACAGAACTAGCATTTGTCAAGGTCAATTTCACTTTATAGCCAGAAAAATAAGCAAGTGACTCTCAAGAAACTCTCATTCCTTTTCTGATCCTGACTTGACTACTCATGGATGTGTGTTTTATCATCCTGAAAAAAATATGAATGTCTAATGAAAGCTGGACAGGATCACTAAATTGCATTTCTAAGTCAAAGTGGTAGCAAAACACCTTTTGAAGTTCACAAGATCATTTTTTACTATCAAACTCCAAGACCCTTTCACTACAGCAAAAGCAATAAAAGGGTCTATAACTATACAAATAAATGGAGAAGAGTAAAAGAGACTTCCAAACAGCACCTTTGATTGGGACAATGACTTGCCACTGACTGAAAATGGTGTTGCTTCTACAAAAAGCTCTTTTCCCATTGATGGCGGTGATTGCAATTGGATGTGGTTAGTGGAAGGAGAAGCCCAAGGTGGACGCTCTCGCATGTAAGATTTGGCCAAATCCACTGGTGAACCCGTTTCGCCTTCAGTAGCCTGTTCAATAAAAATCAATAGCAAAAAGGTGGTGTGCACCAATTAGCTCACAGCAGTTGCTGAATAACACAGGTGTGTTAAGGTACTTGCACAATTTAGTTCCTTGGTCTAGTGAAAACAGAATCTACAAAAAGAAGATTAATAAAAAAAATCAATGCATGGACAATGACAATAATTGGTTAAAGGAGGATAGCAAGTCAAATTATAATGAGAGCCTGTACATTTCAATGAGCAATAGTGGACACATTCACAGAAAACGAATTACAAGGACAATGGAACTGCCATTGCATGGAATAATCTAAAATCATCATGACCCATTGTAAAATATGATTAAATACAAAGCCACGTCACTATAATCTAAAGAAGCAAATATTGTAGTTTTCATAAATTCCTTATACTAGGATTAAATAAAAATAAAAGGATGACTAACATGTGGAGCAGTGTTCAAAATGCAGGTTCCATACTCCACTGACTTTGAATTGGACCCCAATTTCTTTCCCTCAAACCATTTTTTGGCCTCTATAACAGCTGTATTGCAGATATCAGGTGCATCAACATCTGAAACAGGGCTAAGCCAATCAGCAAGATATACCACTAGGCATATGAATTTCTAAGTACTTTGAATGTGAAAAATCCAAAATAACAGTACCATTGCCAACTGTCTTGTCCAGAGTCTTACTCAGCCTCCCATCTTTTGTGCTTCCAGTGATGTGAGAATCTACAACTCTCGATTTAATAATATGTGTTAGTCTGTCGCATTCTTCCCTGGTCATTGTGAGTAGAAAATAATTCAGAATTTGTAATCAAACCAAGGCTGAATATATAAGGAAAAAATAATCTCCAGCAACCTTAGCAGTAAAGAATTTAAAATTTTCAGCAAAGCTTCACAAATTAAATAAACCATGATAGTTATTACCAATGCATTCTTTTGAATTTGAACTATTACTTGAACCTTATATCTCAATAATTAAGTTAAATGCTTGGAGTTGATAGTTCAAGAATCAAGGTGAATTAACACAAATGCAACAAAAGCAGTCATTTATAGAAGTCCAGAACAGATGGTTCCAATGCATTGATGATAAGCAACAGCGGAACTACAGCATAGCTGAGCAGACAATGGCACCCCCGAGAGTTTGACAAATTTTATTTTAGTCATGATTTTTTTTTTTTTTAATCTACCCTTGAATTTAAGGCTTATTTCACAGAAAACATACACCCCTTGAACTATTACTCGAACCTTATATCTCAATAATTAAGTTAAATGCTTGGAGTTGATAGTTCAATAATCAAGGTGAATTAACACAAATGCAACAAAAGCAGTCATATATAGAAGTCCAGAACAGATGGTTCCAATGCATTGATGACAAGCACCGGCGGAACTACAGCATAGCTGAGCAGACAATGGCACCCCCGAGAGTTTGACAAATTTTATTTTAGTCATGAAAAAATTTTATTTTTTTAATCTACCCTTGAATTTAAGGCTTTTTTCACAGAAAACATACCCCCCCAAAAAAAAAAAAAAAATTAATAATACATATTGTTCTACAACTATCATTCATTTATTTTATTTTCAAATGCACCCTAGTATGTTTTACACTGTAACCCTCATACCTAAAATCCTAGTTCCGGGTCCTAATGACATGGACTCAAGAAAAAACAATGTAAATGTGCATGCGAAATGTTTCTAAAGAAACAATGTAAGTGATTCCCAATTACCTCGAGAACGTTTCCTGCATTAGAAGCTGTGCAATTACACGCAATGTCGCAGTCTTCCACTCCACGGCAGGGAGATCTTTCTTCGAGTAATTAACAATTTCAGTTGTCTGATTCTCCTAATTTCCACACGCACAAAAAAAAAAAAAATCAATCACCACAAATCTCACGCTCTTAAATGCCAAAAAAAAAAAAGCTTAATTTAAATCACAAAACACTCAAAAATCAAATGATACATCTGCAATATATCTAAAATCCCTCATTCAAATTAAAAGGGACACAAAAAAACTACCTTTTCATCACTTTGAGAAGAACCATTGCCGTCATTGACATCTTCCATTTCACCCTCTACAGAAAGCCACAAGCAGAATTTTCATAATTTGAAAATTAACATTTCTAAACTAATTTGATTAAACAATAATAACCAAATCAAATTTGCAATACCGGAAGTAGAACCGGAATCGCCTTCTTCTTCTTCGTCGACATCGGAGGAGGAGGAGGAGGAAGCGGAGGATTCAGAGCCGAAGACGGTGGAGAAGACTTTTCCGGCACCGGTAGCAAGTATACGAGAAGGAGATAAAATGAAACGAGAAAGCCAATTAGGGTTTTGAGGAGTGGAAATAGGGGAAAGGCGAGGAGTAGGCCGGTCGTATGGAGTGGGACGGGTAGTGGTTCGCCTGGGTCGAACGATTTTGCCACCTGATTTGAACTCAGTGAGTCGATTCGGAGGCCGGGAAATGGCGGACATCGCGACTCAGTTTTTGAAATTGGAAAATTTTCAGGTAGAGAGAGAGAGAGAGAAAGAGCGGTTATCCAGGGGTGGATGGATCTCGTTAAAGAGAGAAGAGAGAGAAGAGGAATGTTGTTAGTGGTGGGGTGCTTTACAAATGTAAGAGTTTGATGGGTTAAAATTATAATTATTAAACCCAACTTGAATTAATCTATTTTAAGACTTGATGTTATTTGTTTTTGTATTTTTTTAAAAAATTTATTTTTTATTAAATTATTTTTATACATTTGTATTAAAAATAATTTTTAAAAATAAAAAAAATATTATTTTAATATATTTCTAAATAAAAAATATTTAAAGAGTAATTACAACTATATTTCTAAACAAACTATCAAGATTAAATTTTATAGTTTAATTATTATTTTTAAATTAAAACATGAATACAGTGAAACTAATTAATTAGAACTTAGAAGATGAACAAATTGTGTTTCTTTATCAAATAAAAATAAGTTATTTCTTGTATATCAAATATTAAAAGAAATTATTAAATTAGTCTGGCTTGTGATATCACAATTATTCATATAAAATTTATATTAATAGTTCATAATAAACTTTATATAGCCTATAATTTTTTTATATTATTGGGTATTTTTATAATTATAAAAATTGATTTGAAGGCAAATTTAATCTGAGATCATGAAGATGATGAATTAACCTAGATTATTTTAATAAAAAAATAAAAAGTTTTTAAAATATTTTTTTTAATTATAATTTTTTCATTAATACAACTTGATGCAATTTCAAAATTGATGAGGCATAATGTTGAAGGATGTAATTCAGTTAGTCAGACTCTAGGTTTGTTTTATAAAGGTCACTAGTTCGAATCTCATAAATTTTAGAGTCACTGAAAATTTATATAATCATTAACTTCAGGACCCGTAGAATTAATGAAGATACATACAAGTTGGTTCGAACACTCATATTAATAATAAAAAAAAAATTATGAGTCATTGAAAGTGGATGACATATTAATCTAATGTGATAGGTATTATACCTAAAGATATTTTTCATGAAGAGTTATTTTTAAAATATTTAAAAAATTAAATTTTTTATTTTATTTTAACATGTTGGGTTAATATTAAAATAAATTTTAAAAAATAAAAAATATTATTTAATAAATTTTTAAATAAAAAAATATTATTTTAAATTTCATCAAAAAAATAAAATTAAATAGGCCTAAAGCCCATGGGCAATAAACAGGTTGGGCCACCAACTTAAATAAAAATCAACAACTCTCCAAGGTTTCAACTAAAGCTAATCGATCGATCGTAGGGGTTTGCGCAACAAACGACTCGTGTCTTGTAAAACAATCTCACCTTCTCGCCGACAACCAGCGGTCGTATATTTTCGCCTCTCTTTCTCTTATAAAAAACGAGAAATCGAACAGAGAAAGCCGAAAAAAGAGAGAATAAAATGCCAGGATTAACTTGTAACGCTTGTAATAAAGAATTCGATGATGATGCTGAACAAAAACTCCACTACAAGTCTGAATGGCACCGTTACAATCTTAAACGAAAGGTGGGCTTTTTTATTGTTCTTTTAGTGTTTTCTTTACTTATTTGTGTTTTTGTTAATGTTCTTTATACGGGGTTTTGTTGGTTTAGAGTTTATTTTGAGATTATTGCATACCTGGGTTTTTGTGGTTTTTTTGAAAGGGACATGCTTATAATGGTGGAAAATTTTGAGGTCGAGTGATAATAATTGTTCTGCTCTCGTTTTTTTTTTTTTCCAGTGTTTAGAATTTTAATTGATCGTTGTTGAGTGAACGATTTGATCTTGTTTTATTAGTTGATAGCTGTAATGACGTTAAGCTAACATAGTGGTGTGATTTTGTGGTTTGATGGAGATTAAGCTAAGTGTTGATTATAAGAAATAACTTGGAAGTATAGCAAAAGCCATTGTGTTTGTAAATACCATTACATGACAGCCACTGTTTTTAGTAATATAGCATCGAAATGAAGTGTGTAATTCATGAATTGCTTTATCGGAAGAGTCAACATAATCGTGTAGTCAGAGATTAAAATAACAGATTTTGCTTAGGGTTTCTCGGCGATTGGTGATATCAATAAGAGGACTGATGATATAGTTTTCCTTGAAAAAAATCATGAAAAGTTCTCAACTTTTGATCATTCTCTGGGGTTCTGTTAAAATCTAGGTTGCTGGTGTTCCCGGAGTGACTGAAGCGCTGTTTGTGGCTAGACAGTCTGCAATTGCTAAAGAGAAAGAGAAGAATGAAACCCCTATGCTTTATAGCTGTGTTCTATGTAACAAGGGATATCGAAGTTCCAAAGCTCATGATCAGCACCTTAAATCAAGGAGCCATATACTGCGAGCTTCTCAAGGAACAAACCAGGAAGAGGAGAATACTGTGATTAAACCGCTTCCTCGGCGGGAGGTGAATAAGCGTGTTGTGCAAAGGGAGGCAGAAGCTAGAGAAAGTGAAGAGAGTGAGGATGAGTGGGAAGAAGTTGATTCGGATGAAGAGTTGGTTGCTGAGACCACAAAGTCTTTGACTGGTTTGAATGTAAATGAGATGGCCTCCCTCGATGATATTGTTGAGGATGATGAAGATGATGTGTTGTTGGATCCATCTTGTTGCTTCGTGTGTGATCAAGAGCATGATAACATAGAAAGCTGCATGGTTCACATGCATAAGCAGCATGGGTTCTTTATTCCTGATGTTGAGTATTTGAAGGATCCACAGGGTCTTCTTACTTATCTTGGTCTCAAGGTACTGTATTACCTGCTATGTTCTTTATTTGCGCAGCATATTCTTATTTTATTTTATTCTAGAAGTCATATTTACTTTTATGCTATTTTCTCCTCTCCAGGTGAAGAGGGACTTCATGTGTTTGTACTGCAATGACAAGCGTCAACCTTTCAACAGCTTGGAAGCAGTTAGGAAGCATATGGAAGCAAAAAGTCACTGCAAAGTACATTACGGTGATGGTGATGAGGATGAGGAAGCTGAGTTAGAAGACTTCTATGATTATAGCAGCAGGTTTGTAAAATGCTCAGTATTGACTGCAGTTAATTTCATATAAAACCCATTTCTTTTATCATACTTTCTGGTAATGATACTATAATCAGAAGCAGAGTTATCTTGTTCAATACTTGGCTTTTAGTCATTTCTTTTAATCTTCCATCTTTAATTTTATTTCCATATTGTGTATCCATTTTGTTTCCTGGTTGCAGCTATGTGGCTGAGGATGGTAGACAACTTGTTGCATCAGGTGACATGGCCAACACTGCTGAACTTGGTAGTGGTGGTTCAGAGCTAATTATAACCACAAAATCTGGTAGTAAAGTATCATCCAAAACACTAGGTTCCCGAGAATACTTGCGCTATTATCGCCAGAAGCCACGACCATCGCATGCAAATCATATAGCCATTGCTGCTGCACTTGCGTCCAGGTATGCTTTCAATCTCTGTTTTTCAGAAAATATGATCGTGATATTGAAGAGGAAACAGTCTGAAATTAAATGAAGTCACGCTCTCTTCCCCTGTACCCAAGTAATATTAGGAATCAAATAAATTGACAGAAGCAGTGGTATGGCGTCTTAACTTTGTTCCAATTTTCAGATACCGGAGCATGGGGTTGACAACTGTCCAGTCAAGAGAGCAAATGGTGAGGATGAAAGTGATGAAGCAAGTGAGTCGATCAGCAGAGGCCATGCGGACCAAAATTAACATGAAGAATAACGTTATTTGGAACCTGCCCAAGAACGTCCCATATTAGCCCAGGGCATGTCATCGTCTTCTTATAATTCTAGCTACTGTTGTGAGCTGCTTACGAATTTCCAACTACTTGTTTTAGTGTTTGCCACATTGATATAGTACTTAAGTTCAGTCTCGTTTGTTTGCATCTTTCTCGTTTGGCCGGATTGGGAAATTAATATTTCATAATTGCAGTACTTCTTCAATTTCTTTTTTTCTGGCCAAGATACAGAGCCTACCAGTTATCTCTGGTTAATAATTGTTTTGGGAGTGGAAGATAGATAAAGGGTGCCTTCCATGATCACTTGACAACTGCTGAATTGCTGAACTTAGAAGTAGGTTCGAGGTGCAACAGCACAGTCCTGTTCTTCAGGTCAAGGTTTCCAAATGTCCAGTGCGAGGGTGGAATTGAGCATCATTTTAGGGCTTACAATCCAAGGTTATTGAACCATCACCTGGAGGATATCAGCTCAGATACAAAACCTACCCCTTTTTCCATGTGACGAGCTCTAGCTAAATTGATCTTGAGTGGACATGTCACCTCATGTATTTTTCAGCGTCTGCTTTAAAATGAAAATTTGCATACTGACGTGAGCAGATTTTGGAAATATTGACGTCGGCAAATGCTGCCACTGGGGTCTGGACAGCATCTTTTACCACAGAATATACTGAAGGTAGAATCTGTGCGGTCTTTTTCAGGAATCACAAACAGAATAATTGCAGGGATTGAAGATGCCATTATTTTTTCTTGAGTGGTACTTTAATTGCACATGCAATTATTGTTAAAGAGTAATGTAAATTATTCTAGTTTAATCTTATTCTTTATCTAATTAAATTAATAAAATCAAACATAAATTAATGATAAATCTATAAAAGTTTCAGGCGTTAAAAAAGCAATAAAAAACCATTCTCGGGATCTCAGTTTTAAGTTTTTTAATTTTTAATTGAATTGTTTCTTTGACAATTTTAGAACAGAAAATAACAAAGTCATTACTCAAATGACTACTGCCAAGATAACATGCCAGAAAATGTGCTTCATATCTCTGCTGGACAGGAGAAGGTGAGCTAATCCATGAGTTTGTGACAAGGAAGCAGTAGCAGAAAAAGAATATATACAGTTAAGATAATCAAAGTTCTATTAAGGAAATTAATAGTCAATCTCAAATTAAAAAGAAAAAAAAAATCCAAAGAACAAATTTAGTCACCATATAACTACCTGGAGATGGCAAATACAAAAATTCATGTCTAACGAGCAAGTCTAGTTTACATATACAACAGGATGAGGTCTGGATTTAACTTTTAAATGTTTGAAGACCAACACTATCTGCGGAATCCCTAACATTTTGCTTTCGATCCTTTGCTTCACTTTAATTACAGCCGCTGCTAACACAATACAAGGGGTTTAGTGAGTATAATATCTTAGGTAAGCGAATAGGAGTGCACAATTGAATTTCAATAAGATGGAGGATACACCGCTATGAATATAACTGTGCACTGTTAAATTGGCAAGGATGGGCCTTTCTACAGAAAAATGAACCTACCTGATTTCCAAGCTAAGGATCCACGATCAAGTACATACCTAAGTGTCATAGAAGCGAGAGCGCCGTCTTCGAGAACTGTGAGATATAGAATAGAAAGTATAAAATTATTGGAAGATGTTAAAGAGTGAGCAATTGCTAGAATTTTATTCTGACAACTGAAGTGGTCAATTGAAATAAACTAGCTTTACATGCATGGCTTGTACCACAGATACACCTCAAACCCATAACCTTGTTAAAATGCCTCTAGTGCACATGGTGAAGTTTTGCACCCAGCAAGAAAACTACCCAGGACAGCAGAAACCAGTCCTATTATATTAGATAAGGTTGATTAATGTATCAGAAATGGTTGAAAAGTGCATTTATTGTGCTCTTAATTTATTTTACTTGGTGGCTGTCAGATGTTCATTTGAATGCACATCCTGCAAAATCAAAGGTAACCAGAATTTCCACTTAGTTGTTGCCTATAGATTTGTATATCAGTCCCTGTATGGTAGCAAATGTGCAACGATTTTCTGTGTCCAATGTCCACCAAAAAAAAATAATGCAAATAATCATAATGAGAAAACTTGAACTCCAGAGTTGAATCGAACATAAAATAATAATAATAAAAACAAAAAACCCAAGATGTAAGAAAAGAGGTAGCTTTATTGACCTGCGATGACCAGAACTACCCCTGGAGGATACGCTTGAACTTGGAAACTCATCATCAGTCTCATCTAATCTGTATTCTGCAAAGTCTACAGATGTTACAGAGCCTTCATCAGAATTTGAAGTATCATAACTTGAGTGGCGACTTCCTCTCCTTGTATCAGCTATTCTTGCCCTTCTTCTATTTCTTGAATTTCTGAAGTTATCAAATACCTGATACAAGATACAAGAAGTCCACCAGTTACCTTCATCTCCAGGGAAGTCCTCAAACTCGTCTCCAGTATCATCATCTCCATACTCAATCACATAGTCTCCTAAAACAATTCCACGTGGCACTTCTGAATGTATGGTGCTCAAAACATCTATTATCTCAGATGACTGCTGAAAATTTTCCCAATCAAGCTGCCGAGCAGGGTCAATTTTTGAAGGGCGAGCATGCGGGTGTTCTATTTGAGCATGTTCATTTAGTTCAAAATATGTTCCCATGAATGTACATTGTTCTTCTGCACAACAACGCTTCTTCTCATCCAAATGTAAACGAGCCTTATCAACAACAACCCACCCTATAACTTCACCTCTACACAACGGACAAACTAGTTTGCAATTGCTATCTGCTACTGCTGGCTGAGTATTGGTCGCAGGAGTTGGATCAGATGTTGAAGGGGATGACAAACCACTTGCACTTTTAAAACGACCCAAACAATTTGAATGCAAATGGTCTGTATCACACACAAAAGGCTGGCACCCTTTATCATAAGATGAGCACTGGAGGAGTACACAATTGTGAGGGAAATCCAGGCATATAGGACAAATCACATCTTCCCAGTTGGTATTCAATTGAATATCTTCTATGTTGATAGTATTGGCAGGGTGACCTCTTAGAAAATAAGGCTCAAAGGCCATGATCAACCCCTCCAAATGACAATCTACAAGGACATTAAGAAAACTCAGAAACAGACAGCAAACTAAATGAAAAGAGGAATGTAGCAACTACTGAATATGGTTAGCTAAGCTCCCATGCAAAACACAGATATGAAAAACCACGATCTTGTATACCATGATATGCAGAAAGCTTCACATAGAACAAAAAGGAAAAGAAAAAACAGTTTACATTATCATTGTATCAAAGTAGCAAATCAGTAACTTGTCATCTTCACCACTTACCTTTCCATTTTCAGTAAGAAATCCCCCCTTGAACCTAATAATTTCTAAATATTTTATAACTTTGAATTGAACCAAATCAACTTAATTCCTTATTTTAGTATACACTTCAGATGCGAAACTTAAACTCAAGAACCACTTTATTATCATCATAACAACGTCCATAAAAAACTATCGAATTCACACTCGCCCTGAGACTTAAATTAAATGTTTCAAATCAAGACTTCCTGATAATTCCCTTTGATCAAACTTGCCATGCTTAGTAGCGAGAGCATGCATTAGCATCTAAGTTAAATGGTCATCAAAATTGATCAATCAATCAACAAATCCGTACTATTCAAAAACATTAAAAACCCAATAAGCCTATCAGATTCACACATATTTTTCTCAAAATTAACAAACAGAGAAACGAATTAACGAATTCGAAATCAAGGGTCAACAGCAAAAAATTAAAAAAAATATATTAAACTAACATTCATCAAAATCATCGTTGTAAAACAAAAAAACAACCCAAAATCAAAGATTTTCTTTCTACTAAAAAAATTATATATAAAAACCAGCTGATCAAGTACAACTTAAAACCAATATACGTGATCAAAATAAAAACAGAAAAATTGAAGTGTCATAACCTTAAATAGACAGCAACTTTGGGACTGAAATGAAAAACCCAGATGGGGAAAAGACTAAAGAGATTGGAGAAGTCAGTTTCGGGAGTAGGTAGGCCCTCTCTTCCTACTCTTCTCTTCTCTTCTCTTCTCTTCTTTCTTCACTTGTATCTGTCTGCGTGACTGAAAGGTAAAGTCTTTATTTTTATTTTTTTGTAGTTGCCATGTTTTTACTTCAATTTTTTTTGGTTATTTTCACTAACAAGATATTGCATAAAAGGTCAAGAATCAAGATAGCTCATTGACGTTATTACCCTTTTCCATGCATTGACCATAACTTTCATGTAATAAATAATGCATGATCTTTTTCTTTTTTTTCTTAAAAAAAAAAAGTCTTGGAAACAAAATCTTTGATGTCCCATGCTCCTTAATTACACATTATTGCCATTTAATATTTTAAAATGAATCATAATTATTAAATTCGATCTAATTTGTATTATGAATTAAGCAAGGTTAACCTTAATTAATCTAAAATTATATCATTTTGAAATTTTATAAAAATTAAAATAATATTATTTAATTTTTTTAATAAAAAAGTTAAACTGTATTTTGAAAAAATTATCTAAATAATAGTTAATTCTCACTTGATTTTTATTAAAACTTGATATGAATAAAAACTAGAATTAATTATACTTTTAAATCAACTCAACTCATCTACATTTGATTTTTATTGAAACTTGGCATGAATAAAATCTTGAATTAATTATAACTGATCTGAATATAAAGAGATAATCATTATTTTAATGGAAATGTTATTTTGAGAAAGAAATTAATATGAGTTATTTTTGAAATATAAACCATGGAGAAACTCTAATTGAATATAAAAAAAACTAATGAATAATTTAGCATCATTTTCGGTAAAAATCTGAAAACAAAAAAAAATATTTGTTTTTATTTTTATTTTTATTTTAAAAACCATCAAAAAGCTACAATTGGATGTCAACCCTTTAATTATTGATAATCTAACTCAATCCCTTAATTATTATTAATCTAACTCAATTATTCAATTAACAGAACCTGACTCGATCTGAATTTCATTTCAAATTATTTTAGAAATGGACTTGAATGAACTGACTTCACCTACTGATTAAACACATGCCAAGCATGCCCAGCACGATTCCTTTATTTAATCCCTAGCATGAGGGAATCTCAATAATCTCATATTTGCTTGCATGGTCCCAAATGGCCTTCAATGGCGAAACTAGCAGCACCCACTTCATAGCACCTTTGACAAGATAATTTAATTGAGGATAGTGGTCAACGCAAAACAACAAAAGAAATAGCATTGGGATGGACATAAACTAGAGGTGGTTAAATTGAACCTATGTTAATGAGAGATGCATTGAAAAGAATAAAATAATTTTACATTACAACATAGGAGGCTGTCCTTTTTACAGATGTATAAATATTGATGCAACCCACAGACAAAATGATCCATCAAAACTCAAAGATTAAGCACCCCTGTGTTGTCGTTACATGTGTTTTGGGAGGTTGCTCGAGAGCCTGTCGCCAGATGTGGCGAATTCTAGCAATGAGACCTGTTCACATCTCAAACACTGAGGTTTCTTCCTCTCATGGTTGCTAGCTATTCCTGATCCTCAATTATCCTTGTTACAATTCCGACGGCAACGGTTTTCCCTAATGTTCTCAAAAAGGCCCTTCCAAGAGCCCTGGAATTCGTGAACTCTTCCGCACAAACTGGTCCATCCAAAGCCACCTGAAATTAGTTAACAGACAATTATGAGATCAATTCACGGATGTTTCTGCATCAATGTTGACAGAGAATTTATCGTTCATGGTTTTTTTTTCAATTCACTGCTATTTCTGTGAAAAAATTGATGGAAGAAACTATCATTCTTTTTAATTCAATCCACCTCGATTATGGCACTCTGCTTTGAGGTAAGACAGCGAGGTGCCTTCTTTGACACCTTGCCGGTCTTTGGATCAAGTACTGATATTATTTTAACAACTCTTGCAGCCTCCTTTGCATGGTGTATGTGGAATTCCAACTGCACATTTGAATGATCAGATCATCACTGTAAAAGAGAGATGCTCTGGAACAAAATTAAAAAAACACACATCTTCATAGAGACGAGCTTACTTGAGAGCCAATGACAATTGGGATTGTCAAAAAATCTAAGACGAGCACTTTCAGCTCAAAATGTTTTGCAACTGCAACAGGAAAGTCAGGATGACATAGAACACCCCCAGCCATCACATTACTTCCATCAATGCCTTGGAGACTGACAGTCACATTATCTCCTGCTCTTGCGACTGCACAAATCTGAGAGTCCCGTTCTAGTGTGCGTACTGTCCCCACATCTCCTGATGGCATAACTAAAACCTGCATTCCACCAATTAAATGTGGTTATAGTACCAGCACGGATAAACAATGGCCAAAACAAAAGATAAATATAACCCCAGCAGGATAGGTATTACTAAAACCAAAAATTCAACCACCGGTATAAATTTTAAGCATAAGTAGCATCTGCACTTTATAATGGACATTCAGTAACCCAACATTATATTTTCAGGCTAGGGAACTACTCTTGTCCAGGAGCAAATGACGAGACAACAAATCAGTGGCCAGTTACAGCACCAATAAAAAAACAAAGGGTAAGAACAGTAAATGTGAAGATGGTTAAATTCTGGTTCATTAATGATCCAGGGACAGCCTATGATCAACTCACGAATGTCTCAACAAATTTTCCCATATTATGCAAAAGTCAACATTTAAAAACACAGACTAACAAACAATTCTCACATAGTTGAAGCATGAACTCTCAACTCTCAAGGAGAAAATTGGGTAGCATTTCTGTAAATTTCTTCAACCTTAATCACATCCTTCCAGGGAGACAGAAAGAAGGAGGTCCGAAACATTCAAGTGAAGACCACCACAAGTTTTGGGATCTATATGTGCACATTTATTGGTACATATATTGAACCTAATTATTGAAGCCTAAGCTTAATGCAAGGAATCCAACTACCCATACTAAGAAGCACTGGTATGATGGGTTTCTATTAGGAAAAATGCAAGCCACCCATCCAATTGATTTCTCAATGATGAACCAAATCACTTGTTTTTCAGAAAGTCTAAAGTCAGGATTATAACAAGAAGTAGCAACCTTAATGCATACCTTCAATCCACTCCGAAGAGCACCAGCCTCCAGTTTACCGCAGGCTGACACCTGCCCTTGTGAAGATGATTTAACTACATCACATATGGGCATGAGAAGAGGTTTTGAGAAATCTCTCTTCAGTGGCTGAAGAGAATCAATTGCATCCAACAGATAAGATCCATGGTACCTGCAATTCAGTTACCTAGTTAAATTTTCAACACCCTAGGAATAATTTTAAGATGCTAGTGAGACTTTTTTATAGCTCCCATTACAGAAAATATTTCTTGTAAATAAATTGAAAGCGAACTCACCAGGATGATAAACGAACATCAGAAGGAGCTGCAACTAAATTTTGATTTTCCACTGCACTCAACGGAATCCATGACACCAAGGAATCCTTGAATCCACAAGAACGAAGAAATGTTCCAAGTTGTGTTCCAATCAAATCAAATCGGTCTTTGGAGTACTCTACTGAGTCCATTTTGTTAACTGCGACAATGATTTGGTCAACCCCAAAACTTCTAATAAGACGTGCATGTTCCCTAGTTTGCCCTTTGCTGTCCATTCCAGCTTCAAAACCCCCAATGGAGGCATCTATAACAAGGATGGCAGCATCAGCTTGTGTTGCGCCAGATATCATGTTTGGGACAAAGTCTTTATGGCCTGGGGAATCAAGCACAACAACATGATATTTTTTGGAATCAAAATAAGCAACAGCGACTGTCATAGTTATTCCCCTTTCCCTTTCTTCAGGACTCTCATCCAATGCCCAAGCATAAGCGAATGACCCCTTGCCCTGTTTGAATACCAAAAAGAACCAAAATCAAGTATTATTGTGATTGTTTTTTTATTTGAACAGCACATCCATGCAAAGAAGCAAAACCTTATTAACATCACCTGTAACTTGGCCTCCTTTTCATATTTGTGCATTTCTTTTTGGGTTATCCGTCCCGAAAGATGTAGCAGTCTACCTGAGAGTGTTGATTTGCCAGAATCAACATGGCCAACCTATAATCATTTATAGATTAAGTTTATCATTAATGCAACTGGTAACATATCCTTATTGAAGATATTAGCAACAAATTCCTGGAGTGTATGACTAAACCAAAGTTCCGACTTACAATAGCAAGATTCAGTTGTGTCAATGCATTTTCTGATTTGTCTGGGAGCATCCATTTATCAGGTTGATATCGTGCAGATGACTTAGGCCTCTTGGCACTATCCTTATTTGAGTTTCCAGATTTATCAGACAAAGACATGTCATTCAAATTACTTGTAAGACCAAGAGATTTGCCCCCATTTATTGAAGAACTGCTATAACCAACACTTTTATCTTTGGCCTTTGGCATCAATGAAGATGTGCTATCTGAAATTTCATCATTTGATTGGGTGTCAACAACGCCATTCTTGTTATGATTGCCCTCATCAACACCAGGCCTGCCTTTTGAAATAGAAGCAGAAGAACTATCAGAACTTTTGCAACTTGGTTGCGGAGCTCCATTCATTAAATGATTGCTTTCATCCATGTTACCTTGTTTGCCTTTTGGAACTGAGGCAGATGATTTATCTGAACTTTTAACAGTCTCAGAAATGCCAGCATATGCATTTTGAGATCTGGAGTTAATAAGGTTGGCTGCAATAAAAAGGCAGCACAGAAACAAAGATGAAGCAATATTATATTCACAAAGGAACTGGAAAGCTCTTGAAAATAAGCTATTTTAACTATATTGTTGTTTTGGAAAACAACAAGGAATATGATGAGCATGCATATAACACACACACACACACATGTAAGAAATATATATTATGTTTATGCATGCAAACCAACTAAGTGAATACCAAGTTATATACTGTAGGAAATTGCAAGGCAGGTGGCGTAATGTATCTTCACATGTTTCAATAGGAAATTGTTCTATCACATAAGAAATTCAAGGCCTTAAATTTGCAAGTTAGGACACATGATTTTTTATTCAGACTCAACCTTCTCTTGATTAAGTGTTTATTGCAGACCATACAGTCCTGATAAGAGCAACTCAAAATAAACAGTTGAGCTATAATGTTATGCAAGTTATTTCCCTGTGGTACTCAGCCGAAAGGGGAAGGATGCTTTGAATGAATAAAATGCCAGTACCCAGATGTAGTCCACCAAACTAGATTCCTGGAAGGGAGAAATTGTAGATACTCATAACTGCACCAGGCAATGGCAACTATACAAGCAAGATGGTACTCTTTTTTTTCATTCCTAACAGGATTTAATCTTTTTAGAAATCAAGGAAATAAAGTTTTTGGCACCAGACACAAAGTGACCTATCAAAATTGAAAATAAAAGGATACCTTTAGATCCAATTTTGGAGGATCGTAACCCATTAGAAACCATGTCATCTGGAGATGGGAAATCAAACTTGAAAGGAGCTGTATAAGTATTATACGCAACATCAGTACACACACACAAGCCACAGATCTACAGATAGTTTTGAGAAGCAAAATGGCAAAATGAACTCAAAAAACAGCCATCAGCTGGATATATATATAAAAGCTTCACCCAAAAGGATTCTTAAGTTAAAGAAAATGGGTCTTTAATATCTACTGATTTCATCAATTCATCCTGTTAGACAACATGTTCAGACCTATATCAAAATGGGAGTGATTATGGGGAATAAAAGCCTTATGGAATTCATCAAATTTTCCTTGGCAATTCCCAGGCTTTTGGAAGTTATTGCCCTCCTCTGTCACAAAATCATCATTCCGCCGGTGACCTACTACAGCCTTTTGTGGTGTCCGATGTGGCAATGATGCAAAAAGAGACTTGGCCATAATGGATACTCCAGAATCTTTGCATATAATGCCAACTGCATGAAAGAGATCTATTCCATAAACGGAGAACCAGTTTGAAAGGAAACCTAAATAACAACAGAGATGCAAGCTGACTGCATTGTGATATCAAACCAAAAATGATATCTGACTTTGTGCACTACCAAAAGCATGCCTACTATGTTAGTGTCTAATGTTATCCAGGAAGAAAAGGATAATGTGAGACAAAGCAGTTAAAGAAACCATAACACAAAATTTCCTTACATGTTCGTGTCTAAGTTATTCAAGAAGCAAAGCACAATATGAAAAGAATTAGAATGTTATGAAAAATACTTTTCCCTTATTCCTTATTACAAAGAAGAATAATGGACGAAACCAATCATAGTACTCCTATAATTAACAAAGGACACTTGCATACCTGTTCCCTTGTCATCCTTGAATTTTCCAGGGACAGAACTTCGAATAACACCGCAAATATCACATGCAGTCATACTCTCATCATTATCATAAGTGCAAATCGGGCAACTCCATACCCGAACCTTATCACTACTCGTTTTTTTCGTAGGCTCAGGTGCTTCAACTGTTACACAAATAAATTCCAAACAACCAGCAATTACAATATCAACAACTTGAAGAACATCAACATCATATCCCCTTCAATAAACATAAACTTATATGTACATAATCCTATATTTCTATGCACAAATTCAAAAGCTTTTTTCTATTCTTACACCCATTAAGAAAAAAAAAAAAAAAAAAAACCTAATTAATTCATTAGAAAGGTTATTTGGATAATTGAAATTGTAATTCGAGAAAACCACAAATCAAATCTCTTAAAAATCCAATCTTTTTCTCAGTGATTTTCAACATACCTTTCCTATTAGTAATGCCACCCAAAAAATAATTAATATAACGTATCTAACTAACCTTGATCTTCTACATCATAGTCATAGTCATAATCGTCGTAATCATCATAATCAAATCCGTAATTCCCTTTACGAGGCATATTAATCCTGCTAAACACAAATAAAAAAAAATTAACTCAGCATTCCAAGCAAGTTTTGATTTTGATCTGAAAAGGTGAAGAAATCACTGAAATTTTGGTTTGGTTTTCTGGGATTTTCTCGGAAACCAAACAGAGGAGAGTGGGATTGGGAGGATGAGCTGGAGAACTGGAGATTTTTTAGGGTTAATGGACTGTGACCTGTGTGAAATCGCAGTGGCAAAGCAAGCAAGCAGAGCCTAGAAGATGCTTCTTTTTTGTTCTCCTCTCCTCCTCTCTCTCTCTCTCTCTCTCTCTCTCTCTGTTTTTGTTTCTTTCTCACCCCATCATAACATATATATATATATTACCATTTTAATTTTCCAAAAAAAATCAATACTATCCCTAAAAATTAAATAACTTACTTTTTTTAAATTTTGGTCTATGGATTAAATAACCTACCGTTATAAGAATGATAAAAAAAAGTAAGAAAAAAAGAGAAAAGAGAGAAAAACCAAAACTTTTAAAAGATAAAAAACTATTTTAAAAAAATGAAAGAAGAGAATAATTTAAAAAAATATATAGATATTTTTATTTAATAATATTTAATAAAAAAAAAATGTGGAGTAACTTTTAATTTTTTTAAAATGTATCATATTGATATGGATGGTATGTTCTTAAGATTACTCAAGGAAAAAATTTAATTTCAACTGTTGTGCAAGTTGAAGATAAGAAAAAAAAATCTATTTAACTCTGAAATTCTGTAATTCGATTCATAGTTGTCAGTTCATGTAAGTCTGTTTGGAATTGACTGAGAGTGCTGGGAAACTGTTTCTGTTTCAGCTCTTTCTCAACATGATGATGAAGTTTTCCAGTTAATCTCAGCAGCCCCTTGCAAGCAATCCAAAAACTGTTTCTTGATAGGCGTTTTGCCAGGCAGGTAGTGTCCAAATACATAACTCCATTGTAGTACTTGCCTGCCTTCAATAGAGAGCTAGAAGGCTGTGGAGGGGGCTAGGAAACAGCCGTGGAAACAGGGCAGAAGCTGCTGGCAGAAGGGGAGGATTTGCAGCGCCTGTATGTCGGCAACCAAAGAGAGATTTCTTGCGGCAACTGGACTGGAAGAAAGAGTAACAATCCTATAAGGAAAGGGAGACGGAAAGTCTATAAAAAAAAAAAAAATTATACGCGGCAGATACAGCCTTGAATTCAGCAACTCAAACTGGCAGAAATAGATCTGTGAGTTGAGGAGTTCGGCCATAAAGTCAGCAACTCAACCTGGCAGAAACAGGTCTGTGAGTTGAGGAGTTTGGAGTTCTGACTTTAATTCTGAGTTGTAATTTATTACAACTATCTTAGATTATATTAGGATTTTCTTTACCAGTTATTTTCCATTGAGTAGAATACAAGACCATAGCAACATAACAAAGCGGTAAGAATAAAATATCAAACAACACCTTTTCTGAACCTTAACATCAAAGCTGCTTCCATTTCCACCGGAAAACTCAATAGCATACTTACAGTCCCGACCAATACACCACTTTGTCTTCCTATTCTTTAATATAAGACCTGACAACGTAACCAGAATTCCTCCTCAAACCCTCTACAGACACCAAGGATATGTGCGCAAGAAGCCGAGGTAAAATCCAGCACAAAACCCGCAAGCAATAATTTTACTCTCATCAGAACAAATATCGTCATCGATTATCACTTGTTTCTCTTAGTACCAACCCTACTTTTTCAAGAACTCCAGACTCGTCAGCAAACCATGCATCATTAACTTTATTGACAGAACAATTATCATGATAGAGTAATAAGATAATTGCCTCGCTTTTTGATACACAGAGGACAAAAGATACTTCTGCGGTTATAATGGTTGTCTCTTCTTCTTTGGTTACGTCTCTTGCAGGGTTTTGCTTATTGCTGGTCATGTCTAACGAAACCCTACCAGAAAAGAAAAGAAATAAAAAAAGAAAAAAAAAGAGAGAGAGGAAGTTCTCTTGCTTTATTAGGTACCTGAGAATTGAAATTAGAGATTATTCAAGAGAGAGAAAATCAGGAGATAGAGAGAGTGATAATGGTTAAATCTTCAATGAAATATCATATAAGCAAAGGTTTTTGTGAAGTTACTACACCTGGTCTAGTCTAACGAGATAATATAGAAAATTTATTATTTTGATTGATCTGAGTGAGTTTCAAGTAAAGTAAAATAAAATATTAATTTAATAAAATATAATTAATTTCATCAGGTTTTTAATGATAAAATTTAATATTAAAAAATATTTTAAAAAATAAAATATTATTTTTATAACTTGCAAGTTGATTCAATGACCCTAACTTTTTCCAGGTCTATTTCTAAACTGATAACTATGTTAAAAGTATTAATTTTATTAAAAAAAACAAAAATATAAAAAAATAAATGTTATATTTAGCTCTAAAAGAACCTATCTTGCATTCTAACACCATTCTCCTAAAATAAAAGGGAACTCAAACTTTGAAAAGTGCTTTTGAAGATATCCGAAACATGGAAGTCACCTTGTGAAATCCTTTATGCATGGGTCCTATACAAATTCTAATATTTAGAAATTCGTGCGCTCACTTGGCATCTCATGCCTTGAAATTGAATATTTAGGTAATAATTCTTTTGGCAATTACAAAACTTTTGAATCAGTCAAAAAGTTGGGAATAAAATTTCAAATGCTACCATAGATAATAGATTAAACCCTTCAAAATGCCACACAACAAGGGGAAGAGAACGCCCACTTCGTGTTTTTAGCTCTTTTCTTTTTTGAGTATTTCTTCAAGAAATAAAATACCATTAATAGATTTTGGTTACTGATGTTTGATGGAACATTCAAAAGCCTTTGAAAAAAATCCAAATTCAATATGAAAACAGCATTGTGTTCTTCTTTTACTTCCCTGGCAGATCAAACGAAAAAAAAGAACAAACCGTATGTATTACTTCAGAAAATTGACAAAATGTTTGAGTTCCTCTGACACTACAGCTCTCTCCAATTATCTACCGAGTAAGATAATTCTTTCTATACAGAGACAGAAATATTTTCAGTGTCAACAAAGTTACTTTGCATTTACAACATGATAAAAGAGCCTCTTGACAAAAAGGAAAAACGGCAGAATCCTTCTTGCTGGCCCGGTATATTGTAGTCTTGATCGAAATAAAATTATAATTCTATTGTAAGGAACGAACCATGTTACATCAAAGCTTTGATCATCGGTCAGATAAGATTGAGTCGCTCCAGGAAAGTATGAGATCTCGGATAACAGTTGGAATGTCTGCGAGTCAGAAGCATAAGATCATTGTTCATATAATTCAGTAAGCAATGGTACATTTAAGATTCCAGGAAACTTTACCTCTCACAACTTCCCTAGTCACCGAGGGGATATCGATTTGGTCTTCAACCAGTCTATATACGTCAACAAGCTATAGAAGATGAACTCATTTCAGTATTCAGATAAGGTATGGACTATACCAGAAGAAGAAGAAAAAGGTGCCATTTCTATATTTGGATGATGGCAAGCATAGCAATTAGTGGCTCGAATTTGCTTACCTCTTCAATGTGAAGTTTCGAGTCTTCTGTCATAGCCAAAAGCAGCTGCCTCCGAATTCCTTCATCGGTAAAGAAGAGCCGTGCTCCATCTTTAATGGTATTTGTCAAGTCTAGCTTCTTTTCAATTTGCAAGCTTCTTGAATTTTGGCTGCGAAAACAAAATTGCAGACATGCGGATGTGTTATTGAAACAATAACCAGATTGTATCAAAATAATCAAGGTTGTCATGAAAAGATACAGACATGTCTTTTACTTGCAAGGCAGGGTTGCTGCTCATCTTGGCTACGTTTTCCTTTGCAAGAACAATAAGGTTTTCGAGCCGTTTCCACTGGAAAACACCACCTTTGAACAGAACCTGACACAGGGAAGGAGATCCTTCTTGAGGGATTACATTGTGAGAAACCATATGGTTGATGCAACTTGGACATGGCCAAAATTCAATAATACAAGGACACAATCAGTTGCAACACACTAGTGAACCTAGGAATTGACAATGAATCAAACCCCTGACATAAATTGTTTCACCCACATCTTCCCCACAACCCATAATGACAACGCTGTCCAGTAAGGTGGCCCTGTCCTTGCTGGCAGCAAAATTGGCATTGAGAATCCAGAATTTTAATTGGCTAGACCTAGTTTTGACATCTACATGTGTACGCTTCTCTGTTAAAGTTACCTGGTTGTTTAGCGATAAGGGATCCTCTCTTGGAGAAAGGACATTAAGAGATTAAGGCCATTTGGCCAATGAGGTGACACCAAGTGTTCTAGGATTGAGAACTAATGTATATATTTTACCTATTTTGGTCAGGGAAATTGGGGGCCCTTGAGTCCTTCCCTGACAAGAGCTTGACATCAGATAAGGACAATGACCCAGATATAGAAAGACACAATCAAGTGAAACGCAACATTGAACCTCAGACTTGACAATGAATCAACCCCATGATATAAATTGTCCGCCCCGCATCCAATAATGACTCTAAGCTCTCGACTAAGGTGAACCTGAAGTTGCTAACAGCAAAATCAACATCAAGAATTGATAACCGTAAGTGGCTCGCTAGTTTTGACAAATGCATGTGAACTCCTCTCTGTTAAATCCACCTGGTTGTTCAGAGATGAGAGGATTCACTCTCTAAGAAAGGAGTTTCAGATATCAAGGCTATTTGTCCATGAGCTTGAAGCCAAGTGTTTCTGTGGTTTAGAACTGCATTTTTTCTTTTTATCAGGGTCAGGGGAAAATTAGGGGCCCTTAAACCCTTCCCTAACAAAAACCTGACAGTAGGTGCTTTTAAAGGCAACAAAACCTGATCCACCACCCTTTTTAGATCTTAGCATCCCCATTTAACCACCTCATTTAGGATGAGGTGATGGGCATATTTAACAATCTACCCACATTATTCCCCTCCCTAAGAGAGCGACATGTTCTGTTGTGCAAGCACTCCTGCTTGGATTTGTTGAATACTCTCTTCCATATTGCAACAATAATGGGCAATTGGTTATACATCCAACCAGGATATTCCACAAAGAAGTAAAATTATTTTTGTGGGTAAACATTCTTACAGTTATTGTAAAAATAAAATAAAATTGACCTACCATCTGCAATTTAACAGCATGATATAAGCAATTGATGCACATTGTGTGGAGAAAGATTTCTAAACAAGATGGATTGGAACTAACCTGTATGAGTCGTTCACGGAGTGCTGGATTGGGATCTGTAAGGAGGCGTTTTGCAATATATGGATAGGCAACCTAGTTACATTATACACAAACTTGGTCAAACAGGTTCTTTATTCTGTACAAATCTGACAAAACAAGCTGGTGGTTATGGATTAGCTGCTTCAAGTTATCAGCCTGTGTATTGTTTTCTGTTTGAGCAATAAAATGTTTTGGATCAAACCATTTATTAGTTTATACCTAGAAAGTTATAACATATAAAGCATCAAGAAATTTAAAACCTGGCTCACCTCAAGAAATTTAAAATCTGGCTCCAAGGTAAGACAGATGCCCTCTTGAGTCAATAAAGAACGAATAACAAGGGAAAACCTCTCTGGTATACGAATGGGATAATTGTAAACCAATTGATTAAATTTCCCTGCAATGTTTACAGAACTATCTTAATCCAGATGCACTACAAAGTAAAGCATGCAAATGAAAATCAAACAAAAAAGTTTTAGTTTAAGCAATGTACTTAAATGTTCATACTATTGGCAAAAGTTCTATAGCAAACTCTCTGGTGATCTATGATTAAGTGTGATTCAAAGACACATGATTAAGTGTGATTCAAAGACACATGATTAAGTTCTATAGCAAACTCTCTGGTGATCTATGATTAAGTGTGATTCAAAGACACATGATTAATATAGATTGTGGGCATACAATTTACCTGTAACAGTTCTGAAATTAAAATCAGCAAGTCCTTTCCCAGCAGAATTCTGCCAAATAGCTTCCAAAGCTGGAATGATAGGAGCAACATCAGTGTCACTAGCTAGGAACCCAAGCCTGGTAAAGTCATTTGCCATCTCAGCATAGTCCTCGTTCACAGCATGAACAACAGCATCAATCAATATCTGCTTATTTTGCTGAAATATTGTATGCGGATTAGCAGGCAGGGTAACAAAACGTATACACTCTGTGCAGATCAAATTAACTACAATTTTGCACTTGGTAAACTAGACTAGTCTGTATATATATGCTTTGCCAAGCATTCCCTTCCCAGCCAATTCAATATAAGTGTACTATTACCTTCACAGAACAGAACAATATATCAGTTTTTTTTATATCATACCAAAAAATAAATGAGGCATTGTTTACTTGAATACTGTTGTTTCACTGTACACCTAGGAGACAAATATCCTACCTGACTAAGCACAGCAACATTCCCAAAGTCCACATAAGCAATGCGTCCATCTCGCATGGCAAAGATATTTCCAGGATGCGGATCTCCATGAAATAACCCAAACTCTAACAATTGCCGCAAAGCAGCACTCACCCCAACTGTTAAAAATCCATTTAAATCAATACCAGCATCCCTGATAGCCTGAGCATATGAAAAATACATTATTTCTTTCATCATGAAAAAACAGAAGAAAGAAGAGGCACATATTTTGATAGCCACCTGTGGGTTGGTGCATCGAATGCCATCTATCCATTCCATAACTAAAACACGTGAACCAGAAAGTTTTCTGTAAACCCGAGGAATTTTAACAGTAGGATCATCTTTGAAGTTTTCCAGGAAGTCTTCAATATTCCGAGCTTCCTGATTAGGACAAGAAACAGAAACATCAGTACACATATAAAACGTAAACTGTAAGAAATATTACTGTTTGAGGGGGGAGATCCATCAATGTGGTTGGCATGAACATAGATATCACACAGCTGAAAGGCTGGCAGATGTCATGGACCAAGATACATTCTTGTCTATCTTTAAGAGCATACATGTCTATCTTTAAGAGCATACAACAAGATTGTTATGCAGAACAGAAGACAGTTTTTGAAAGATACCAAGGTGTAATCAAGCTCCTCCAAAAGCTTCTCACCAAATTCATCTACTATCAGCTCAGCATTGCATCCCAATTTCTGTAAACTGATTCCATTTAGGAATGAAGCAAGAGTTCTAAAGAGAAAAAGATCCCGAAAGATTATAGGCTCTATTTGAGGTCTTTGCACCTGAAAAATAATGACTTTACATCATTGTTTGCAATAAATACACAAGAGAAATATGCCAGTACATGGACCTCAGTCACCACACACAACCTTAATTGCAACATCCTCCCCAGTAGCTCGTAAGGTAGCTCGGTAAACTTGACCCAAGCTCGCAGCTGCTATTGTTTGTGGTGAAATTTTACTGAATACAGCTTCAAGCGGTTGCCCCAACTCCTCTTCTATAATATTGAAAGCAACCTATCAAAACATTCACTGGTTAAGCAAAAAACCTGATCCAGACGTACCACATCAAACTAAATCTAAGCAAAGTCTGCAGTTACCTGATTGGGGAAAGGAGGAACATCATCTTGGAGGATGCAGAGTTCATTCATATAATCCTCTCTAATGATATCAGGTCTACTAGCAAGAACCTGGAAAGCACAAAAACTATCCAGTCAACCCCAAAACCAAGACTGACACACATGTACTTGGCTAAACTTCACTACTCCCACCGCACCACACATCTTCCAATCACATTTCAGTATTTTCGGATCATGTGGGCCACACATGGGATCCACAAACGCTGATATCATAACGAAACTGTGCCAAGAAACAAGCATTTACATTTGAATAAACAAACACCTCAAAATCCAAATTCTTACAAATGCAGAAGTTACTGCACAGACTCAATCCAAGTAGACTAGACTAATTAAATTGGTCGGCCTGTTATAAAACTAGTCGGGGAAATGGACCCCACCATTACAATTCCTTGATTCAACATAAACCAAAGTCTATAAAAACTACTCAAATTTTTGCTACGCCAATACATTTTTAACTTCAACTTCTAGAAAAATCACGAATTCAGTCTTAAATTCATCAAAAATAGCATCTAAACTCTTCATAGAGGACATAATTGATAAAAAAAAATAGCAAATTCAGATAACAAACCTGTCCAGCTTTGATGAAAGAAGGTCCTAAATCACACAACAAATTCCTAAGCTGCCGAGCACGATACGGAACCACCTCCTCATCTCTTCCAACCAAAAAATCATACGCCAGATTAGACCAATACAATCCCAAATTCCACACTATCTCCACTCCTCTCAACATCAACGACGATATTGCCCCTCTTGATTCCAGCACTTTACTCCTCACCTAATCAAAATTAAATCAAAATAAGAAAAAAATAAATTATTATTTATTATTTGATGATGATGAAGAAGAAGAAATCGTACTGTTTCGGGAGAGTACTTGCGAAACGGCACGCAAACGCCGCGTTCGATGTCGAGTTGATCCATGGCGCTGCTGCTGTCCCTGTCAGTTGTTTTTACAGTTACGTTTCTCCTGCTTGTTGTTAAAGCGGCGCCGTTTTTGGTGGTTTCGACATAGGAAGAAGCAGCAGCAGCGCGAATTGGAGATGATCGGAAGTTGCTTCTTTGGAGGATAATCCAAGAGCGAGGTTTTGGATTTTGAGAGGAAAGGGAAGGGGTTATTGTGTAATTTGGATAGTAAATCAAGTCCATATTTGCTGTTGAGTTTCAGAGAAGGAGAGGGAGGGAGTGGCGTTAGAGGAGATGGAAAAAACGGTTATTTTAGTGAAGAGAAGAGAGCTAGCTAAAGGAATGCTATGGAGATGGTCTGGTAAGGGGTAACCACATAAGCTGGAAATGGATGGATAAAATTTTGGGAAACTTCAAGTTAGTCCTTATTATATTATTCAAGTAATGATTTCATGTCAAAAAAATAACTTTTCATCGATTCGGGACCGTTTCTATGATATCACGAAATTAATCACTCAATCTCTAAAACGAGAGTCATTAAGAGCCACTCCTTTGATATGGATACTTGTAATGTTTCCAAATTACAACTTTAATTATGCAAGAATAAAATATATAGCCTTTTTATTTTATAAAAAAACTAAAAGCATTCTTTTTTTAATTACGTATATTTAATTAATTTCTATATTGACATTTGATTTTAGTCATACTGTTTTTTGGCTGCATGGAACATGCAAATTTAACAGACAAGTTAACAGGCATGGATACGAGGATCCAAGTGAGATGTGTGCGGAATGTTATTCTATTAAGGACCCAAATGATAAAGATATATCTTATGATATGAAATTGGGAGATGTGAAAGGGCTAATTTTTAGAGGGAAACGCAAGCAGTTGGAGGCTTGTGAGAGATGCGGCTGGGGCGGGGCTCTGCCACGTGGATTTGTTTTGTTTGGTTGCCCTTTCCTTTTCAGAAATCTACTGGCGGGAGAGTTTGAGAAACCTAAAATTAGTCCCTAATATTTTTCAATCCCTAATTTCATCCCAAAATAACATTTTTCATAAATCAAGTCTTTTATTACCATCAAGTCTTTTATGTTTTTATCAGAGATGTAGCTTAATGGTGTTGAGATATTTCCTGGACGCTTGTCCAGTCCCTATAGAAGTCCATCGTGCCATTGTGATACCCCATGCCCAATAGAAACTCTAGACGTGTTCTTTTAAACAATCATGAGATGGACTTCAGTTATTTATCTATCTTGTTGTTCCATTTCAACCTCTTCGAGCTTTCTAGAGTTTAATAGACAAAAAATTAAGAGATGGTTTGTATTTGAGAATACCCTGGAGAATATCTTCGGCCCTTGTTATGTTCGACTATTTAAGGACTATATTTCTAAATAAAAATAAGTCTAAATAATTATAATGCTATTGTGAAACAAAGACAGTATGTGCATAATATGCGTAATAAGAGTTAATCATTATAACAATAACTCTGTTGCGTGATCTTCTTGTTGCAACGTTGTGAGGCGATGGTTAAGGCTTTTGTCATGTCTCCTGATGTGATGAGGTGTTGTGTGTATGAGGAGAAAGGTTTTTTAATTTTTTCATAAAATTATGATTAATGTTTATGAGTCGCCACCTAATATTATGGTCACTAGAAACCTATGGTATGCAAAAGTCCAGGTAAGGGAATGGTTGTGCAAGAAGAAGACGTATCACCCCCAATGCACCCTACCTAGGATAAGCTGCAAAAGTCCACGTGGATTGTTGTTTGATTTTTTTTTTCTAAGTCGAGTTTCTATTCGTTTGTCTTTTCTAAAGTTCAAGGTAGATCTCTATTTATGAGAGATTCTCTATCTTAATGTATTAAATTCTAACTGTTATAAAGTCTAAATTTTAGTATCGCATTTATTTACACATTATATCTTTAATACCTGAGGGTATACTTTATCGTGTAATTTTACACCCCATAAATATTAAAAATCTATATTTGGACCCTAGAAAAAAGGTTGGAAAAAAGTTTTTAAATATTTTAATCAAACCCTAATGGATAATCATAAATTGGTTACAATATCCATTTTGCATTTTAAAACATGAGAAAGATGCAAATTTTGTTTTTATAAAGATATGCTTGGAAAATTTTTAGGATTTAATTGTATGCGTGAAAACAAAATATTTTTTTATTTTTTTAAAGGGGCAATTAATTTAAAATATTTGAGATTTTTTTATATTTTTTTTTGAAAACATTTCGAAGGAAACAATGTATTTTAATACCATATTTGTATCTTACAGTGTAACTATACAACCAAATATTAAGCAAAATTGGTAGAAAAATATTTGAGAAAATCACAAATATTTTAAAATATCCCTTGAAATTTTTTGGATTTTTTTTTGTTTTTAAATATAATATTATAATATATATTATTATAAATATATATATATATATATTAAATATTTATGGGTTGGGGCAGTCCATCTATTTGGCCGAGCCCAGGAATGTTGGGTTGAGTTGGTCCAGTCCGAAAAGTATTGGGCCGCTCTAGGCCCAAAAGCTTTTTTATTTTCCTTTCTTTTTATTTTTGAGCTAGACTCGACCCAAACAGCTGGGCTGTGCTGAGACAAGTCCAGCCCAACGCAACTTAGTCAGTAGGACAACCTAGTGACCAGGTTGCATGAATAGTGCAACTTGAATTATAATTCATGTTGCACTGTTCATGACTAAGTGTATGAACAGTGGAACGTGAATTATAATTCACACTCCACTGTTTGCATGCAATGGCAGCAGAGAAAGGAGGAAAAAGAAGAAGAAAAGAGGAGGGAGGCTTGCCTGGTGTAAAAGGAGTTGGCAGCCTGGCTGGTGGTGTACGACATGACTGGAGGTGGTGAGGTCGGTAGTTGGCGCTGGTTGCAACTAGAAGAGGAAGAAGCATAGGCTTGCAAAGGAGAGGAGAAACTCGTGGTTGGAACTGTTGGAGTGGCTGAGGAGAGAGTTGCTGCCCCAATTGTCGTTGGGATGGACAAAAGCTTCTAGACTAGGTGGTTGCTGCTAAGGTCGCGGTGGCAGAGAAGAAAAGTTTTGCAGATGAGAGAGAGAAGCGGTGCAACCACCACGTAAGATGGTTTGATAGCTTCTTGTGGTGGAGATGATGGTGAGAAGACTGGTGATGAGGGTGGTGGTGGATGAAGGCTACGTCGGAGAGAGAAAGAAGAGAGAGAACCAGTTGCAGAAAAACTAGGCGAGGGAGGTTGGTTTTCAGCCAACTTTGCTTTCGATTTTCTCCACCCTTAGGGCATGAAATCCACCCCTATTTATAGAGGTGAGAGGAGGGTAATCTTGTCTTCATAGGGAATAAAAATTCAGCCATTGATTTGGTTGGGAAGGATCTCCATTGTTGATTCAAAGTAGGCACAATGAACTGTTAAATCTAATAGTTCAAAGCTGTCGAAAATGACCATTTCAGGCTGCCGCCGGGGTTTCTGTGGCATCAATTAGCCTGAATGGACCATATAGGATTCTAGATAAATGTCAGGTGATTATTTTACGTGCATGTTTGGTTAGATTTGATGGAGAAATGAAGCATTAAATGTACCTGAAAAGTAGCAATTCAAGCAGTTTCTATCCGGTAAAACGAGAAAGACAATGAACAGTTGTCTGGTCCTTTTTTTTATTGAAAAACATTGTCATTTTGGATTTAGAATTACGGATTGTTTATCATATTTTAATTTAGTCCTCCAACTTTCACTGTTGTTCAATTGAACCCCTAATTAACCCTGAACTTTGGATTTATGCAATTAAGCTTCTACCGAAACTTCTATTGTAACCCCATATTTACGCACCTTTTTCTATTTAGTCCTTAGTCTTGAATTTATACAATTTAACCCTAATTGACCCCAAAACTTTAATTTTTTTGCAATTGTGCCTCTGATCTCAACTAATTAACTTGGTAAAAATTAAATATGGTCTCTTAAAATTCTAATATTCTCAATTAAGCTCAAATTGGGCTCCAAAATTTAATTTTTCACCAATTAAACCCCTAATAAAATTAATTTGACCAATTTAAAGTATAATTAAGTCTTTGCACTTAATTAAATCCTTTAATTGAACCCAAATCAATTTTAAAACATAATTAAAATTCAATTTAGCCCATGATTAAATCAAATTGGCCTATAAAAAATTTAATTATATCATTGAAACTAATTTTTATGCAAATTCGGCCAATAAAAATTTAATTTGACCTTGAATTTGTATTTTTTATTTTTTGGCATGATGGGTGTACAATTACCTTGAATTTATTCCAAAATTGCGACTTGATTCCCCGGTTTACTTTCCCCATGTTGTCAACCTTTATTTTTATATTTTATATTTTTTTGGTTTTTGTTTTGAAGAAAAAGAAATTTGAGGAATAACCCAGAAATGGGTTATTACAGACTCAATGTGCAAAATCTTCCCCCATAACCTTCTAAGGGTCTACGCACGCTTGATATAATAATTTAGAGTCGGGCTCTCTCAAAAAGGTTTAGTGACCTTTATGCCAAGCTAATGACATGTTTCAGCACCAATATACCCACTAAAAAAAAGCTTCACAAAGCTACTTGATGTTATCTAGTAAGATGATGAGCCTAAACAGGCATATTTGTAGAGGTTTAATGAGGAAATGCTTGAGGTGGAAGAGTTGCTTGAGTTAATAACATTAAAAGCCTTGATGAGAGGGGTAAGAGAACTTGCTCTCTAGAGAAAACTTCATGTCATACTCGATAAAAGCTTACTCAAAGCGAAGCAAGTTATGAAAAATCATATACAGATGGAAAAGACCAGTGCACTATGACATGGACCTTTTTTGTTTCTATAAAAACAACTAGCATGAAGGACCTTCCAAGAAAAATCTTTCTCCTAGTATAAATGAAAGCTCGAGGAAAAACCATACGAGACCAACCCATGGGCACTTGGTGTTTCTTAAGGATTTACTACTCCTTTAAATCAAAATATGACTATCCATTCAGAGTTAACAAGGTAATAAGACAAACACCTATCACCTTCAAAACATGTTCCTTCTAAAAATCCCTTTCATGTTTGGCACCCATAACACCTTAAAATGTAATATCCTTTGTGGGAATGAATTTATTTTTTAAATAAAAATATTACATCTAACATTTTATTTATAGATCTTTAGTAAGGCTCCCGGCCCTTACAAAATCTTCAGGGATTGAACTTAGATCTCCTGCCTCTCAAGTGTAGTCTTGAATTGATATGAATCTCCAATATAGCTTTTGAGTCTCACAAAATCTTTAGGGATTGATCTCGGATCTCTTACCTCGTTGATGCAGTCTTGGACTACCATAATTCATTAATGAGGCTCTTAGGCCTCACATCATCTCCAAGGACGATCTCAGATCTACCACTCTCAAGTAAATGGAGGGTTTTCATGCTCCAAACCATCGTTAGAGAGGTTATATACCTCCCCTCTCTAATACAATCATTTTCTAGTTGGGGGCTCTCAAGCCCCATGCTATTATTTAGGAGCCATAGGCATTGCACTCTTTAGTGAGATCTTTCTCCAATGGTGGACTCTTTAGCCACACCCTTGTCAAGAAGGCCACATGTCTCCCATTATAGTGTAATCTCTCTTTGTTAGGAGCTTTCAAGCCCTACACCATCGACTAGAAGCCCACAAACCCTTCCTTCTCTCTCTCTCTCTCTCTCTCTCTCTCTAATATGATCTCATATAAGTACGTGGCTTCCAAGCCTCACACTATCACAAGGAATGACCCTCGTGGGGGTTATCCTTGACCTCTTAAATTTGTTTTCAAGTACAAGCTGGCTCTTTTAAGGTTCACTTGACCATTTAGAAGTATGAATTTCTCCTCCTGTGGTGTCTTAGCCTCTGGTCTCTTAGCCTCTTATAATATTTTATTAATATAGACTCATCTTTCATGGGTTATCCTAAACTCTTAAAATATTTTTCAAGTATAAGATCACCCTTATTAGGTCCCCCAACAACTTTGAATTTTTTTAAGTACGAGCTCCTCCTTGATGGGATTTCTCTTGCCTCATAGAAAATATTTTTAAGTATAAGTTCATCGATGGTTCCAAGAAAAATTCTTCAAACACAGTGCACGCCCTTGCATATAGGCTCTTCAGTAAATTACATCGGAGTTTCCACCCCTCTTCTCATATGAAGAGATTTCGACAAACTCATGGTACTTGGTATTTTTACATGTCTTTGTGTATTAATATCATAAAGACTTGATGGACTATTAATAAACCTAAATTTAATGATTCAAAAAAATTCATTAGGCTTAAATATTAAAAAAACACGAGCCTAAGCAAGGTGTATGGGTCCACCTCCCCACAGACTCTACCTCCAAGTTAAGCCCAAAACATCGGGCTTAACCCCCTGGTTAAGCCCTATCAATAATCATTTAGACAATGTTTGGTTCTAACACTCTAGGTGTTGGGTATTCCCAACACCATGCTCATCATTATCCCCATGGGCTGAAGTGTGCACTCATACTTATTTTTCACCCCTAAGAAGCTCAGACAACTTGTGTAAACCTAACACTCCTTTGATAATTTTTCCAGAACCCCACACAGGTTTCTCAATAATTTTTCCAAGACCCCACGCAGGTTTCTTTATATTTATATATTGATTTATATGTATTATTTTAAGTGAAATACAACTCAAAATACTATATTGATTTATAGGGTGAAATGACTCTTTAGTCCATTCTTTCCATAAAATGACAATACTCATAGACTATAAATACACTATTAACCCATAAAGTTTAAGGTTCACAATTATTTCATTCTCAACATTTTCAATATATATATATTTTCAAAGTCTGTTATTTAAAATATCATTGTATTTTCTCTCTTTATGAAATTAGTGACCTGAACATCCAAGAGCTTCTATTTTTATCAAATGAGACCTTTTACAAGTACAAGTTACGTGTTACTTCGGCTAACCAAGTACCAATTACTAGCCACATTGATTTACCAGTTACCAGCTACCCAGGCTTTCGACATCAAGCTACCGAATAACCCGACTAAAAAAAAGAGAGATTAGATTACTATAACTAAATAATTAGCTTATTATCTAATTATTAAACCTTATTCCTAAATACCTAGAATTTTTTTTATGTCATCATCTATATTTTCCATCATTGCAAACATAATGCTGAAGTTCAAGCAACTATACCAATCCAAAGAGAATCCTATATTATAAATTTGATTTCAAGTAACACACCACCATTCTCATTTAATCTCAACACTTTATAATACTAGCAATACAGTTTATCATTCTTGTAGGTTATATCAGAGCTAATACAAACTATTGTAATCAAATTACCCCTCAAGACAAACATATACTGTTCACTTAAAAAACTGCTACTAAATTCTTATTTGTTTGAAACCAAAATTGAAGACATGAAGAATTAATTAACTCGTTTCATTTTTATTTAAAAGATAATAAATTAACCATGATAATTAGTGTGTGTATGTATATATTGGAATCAAATGTACCATATATTAAATTAAATGCAAAAGTCAATTCATCATAGTTGTTAAATCCAGTCCAATCTAATGACTTGATTTAAAAAAATTAAGATCTATAATTCAATTTAAATTGAGTTTTTAATTCAACTATATTAAATATTGACTCAATGAAACACTGCTGTCTTAACAAGGTTTTTAGTAATTTAGTTTTTCACAATCAAACTTGATTGATTCTCAACTGAGTCAACATTAAAAAAATTTAACTTCAAAAAAATAAAATAAAACTGTTTTAATAAAAATAGTTAATTCGATAAACCATGATTTGACGTAATAACCTAATTAGCCATTCACTTTCTTCGATTAATTCCCGGAACGATAACTATGAACTCCCATCCCCCAAACGAAACCAGCTGGTGTCGTTTCCCCCGCGCGGGAAAAGGAAAACTAAAAACCACGATGGCGGGAATCCGTTATCTAATAAATTAAAAGTTACCCTCCTCCCCTCCTGTCTTCCATTCGTTAACAATTGACTCAGTCTTCCAAAAAAATCACATTTCTAGGGTTTCAAAAGAACGAAAAAATGTTTTCAAGCAGCCAATTCGACGCCACCTCCGCCTTCTCCGGCGGCGGATTCATGCCTTCTCAATCCACTCAGCTCACCGATTCCACACCTTCTCCCGCTAAAGCAAGCCTTCTCTCTCTCTCTCTCTCTCTCTCTCTCTGCGTGTGTTTTGTTTTGTTAATTTCGCTCCTTTTAATAATTGTTTCCCATTTTTCCATTCTGTCAACGAAAATTAAACCAAAAAGCAACTTATTTATCAGTGTTAGGTTTTTATAATTATATTTCCCGTGAAAGTGTGGGAAAATTATGTGAATCAATTGAGAAAGTGGAGTGAAAAGATCCGTGTTTTTGTCGATCTTCGCGGTTTTGTAGTCTTACTTGCTGCTTGGTTGCTGAGAAAGTGTAGGAAAATTAAAGCACGTAACTGAAAAACTCTGTTGAGTATAATTTGAATTTGAGTGTTGGAAATGAAAAAAATTGTGTTGTTTTTTTTGTTAGTCTCAGGGTTATGGATTTTATGTCGGTTGTTTGTTTGGTGTCAAAAATGGTGGGATGAGAAAGTAAGTAACTATTAATTATTGCCAAATGTCTAAGTTAGACTGTGATTTTTTTTTTCTTTTCATAATATTGTATAATTGTCAAAATTTTGTCCTGACAATTCCATTCCTATTTTTTTGTAAAAATTTCTTTGTTTGGGAATAGAGTCGCAATTCGTTGGGTGTGGTTCCAGTTACGGTGAAGCAGATAAGCCAAGCTTCTCAATCTGGTGATGAGAAGTCAAGTTTTGTGATCAACGGTGTGGATGTTACCAATGTAATCACTCTCAATTCTTGTTATATAAATATGGTTCTGTGGGTCTAAGCCTTAAATTTCTTTATCCATTTGGTTTCTCTTTAACTATTTTCTTCCATTTCTTCGCCTTGTTGGTGTAGGTTACGGTTGTTGGACTGGTGTTTAATAAAGCTGAAAAGTCGACTGATGTTAGTTTTGTCATAGATGATGGAACAGGCCGTATTGGTTGTAGAAGATGGTAATTATGTGCTTGCATGTGAAATTTCTGTGTTCAAACGTAAAGAAATTGCTTGCCTTTAATCTTTTAAATTTCCATGCCTTGTTGTGTACCAAAAACCAAATAATCAAACAAAAGTGTTGATTATATTCAAAATTGGAGTTTTTCATTTGTTGTGAAGAGTAGTTTTGACGTATGCTCAACGCTTCTAATAGGGTGACCGAGAATTTTGACAAATTGGAAATGGAGGCAGTACAGTAAGTTTCCAGTCTCTTATACATGTCTCTTACCAAGCATCTAGCATGAGAAAAATCTGGTGTCATGTTTTTTCTGATGTGAGATCTTTTAACATTTGTTTTTTTTCCTATGCGAATCATTTTTCTATAGAGATGAAATGTATGTTCGAGTTATTGGACACCTGAGAGTTTTTCAAGATGTCAAGCAGTTGGTTGCTTTCTCTGTCAGGTATTGACCATACCCTTTAGTCATCATTGTACTTGTCTTTCTGAAACTTTGCATTTCATTCAATTTTCAATTTCCACTAATGATGGCACTTGAAATTTGCATTGACAAAGCAACTTGGAGTTGACGAGGAGAGCTTTTTAGCCACATTTAACCACTTATTAAGAAATATTTTTCTTAAGAACCCTTCTTGTTGAGCGTGGCTTGGATGTGTTTTATAGTGGACATGATTGGTTTCTTGCATCAGTTTGCACGCTTTCATTATTTATAAACTCACTGCCATCTTATTGTTCTTTTTATTATTGCAGGCCCGTGACAAACTTCGATGAGATTACTTTTCATTTTATAGATTGCATACATTCCCATTTGCAGAATTCCAAATTGCAGGTATTGATCTTGGAGCGGATGAATTATGCGCTATCAATAAAGTTTATGAAATGATTTGAGAGCATATTGTGTTTTCTGTTGGTTGGTTGTGTGAATTGTTTTCAACTGAATTTGCAGGGTGGAGCTTCAACTCAGCCTCATATGGTAGAATCATCAATGAACACTCCTGTGCGGAATGGTCAGACATTCACATCAAACCTGGTATGGGACTGCCTCAAAAAAACTTTTTTCAATGTCCTGGTTTCCAAATGTGTTTGGCATAACATTCTAGTTTCCTTTTCCCAGATGTCCAAGCAATTTGATGTTGATGGGCTAAAGGATTGTGATCAATTGGTCCTTGATCGTCTGCAACAGTCTTCAAGCATGTGAGTTGAACATTGAAACTCTTTACTCCATGCAGCTTCTTTCTCCTTGAAATCTCATGTTGTCTGTGGTTGCCTTGCCCTTTCTTAATTAGTGCCACCGAAGTACCTTTGATTGCGTTTAATATATCAAGTTCTATATGGTTCTCATTCTCTTTTGTCCTCCAGCTGTAGACTGCTAATTTGGAATTGTTCCTTGTTTCATTGGAGTTCAATTTGTTTAAAACATCACTCTGCCCCATGTCATGGAGAGATGCTCTTTTTCTGTTTTAATCTGTTGCTACTGAGCTTGTTTTTAGTTTTTTGAGCAGTCCATTAATTTTTTTCTTTTGGTTTCTTTTTTTCAAAAACACATGCAGTTTGTCCTGACTGCTATGGACAATTAAGTTTTGCAGCGTTGCTTGGAATAGTTAGCCATGTTTTGCAAACACTATTCTTCTGACTGCTATTAAATTTTAATCTGCTAATACTGAACTTACGTTTAGTTCCTTTACGAATGTTGAGAACTGTTCTTGGTTGCAGTGGACAGGAAAAAGGGATGCACATGGATGAACTTTGCCAACAGCTGAAACTTCCCATGGAGAAGATCAAGTAACCTCCCTCTCTATCTCCCCTTCTCACCCTACATTATCAAGTAATTCCTTTTATCGACCTTTTCTTTTGTCTTGGCCAGGGAATCTATTAGATCACTTGAAGATGAAGGTTTAATATACTCTACAATTGACGAGTTTCACTACAAAGCAACCTGATGAAGTTCACAGTATTTTTTGAATGCTACCCAGTCTGCAATGCTGTTGCGAGTTATTTTGTTCCTTCTTTTGAATATTAACAGAACAGCCTGTAGATATTTATTTGTTTCCATGTTAACATCTTAAGTGCAGGGATCTGGACATGTGTGTTATC
Source organism: Populus alba (assembly GCF_005239225.2). Lineage (NCBI taxonomy): Eukaryota > Viridiplantae > Streptophyta > Magnoliopsida > Malpighiales > Salicaceae > Populus > Populus alba. The sequence continues at coordinate 24,500,863 of NC_133289.1, forward strand.
GCTAAATCATATATAGAATTTCACAACATTTTGATGTCTTGTTTAGATTCCTAAATGACGTGCTGCTTAGAAATCGATCTAAAAGATCAAAGATTTTGATTTGTTTCAGTGAACAGATAATGAAGCACCCTATGCATGCCGAAGCCCCCATGAAAAAGAGAAGCCATGATTTATAGCTTTGGTGGCCTATCCTTTAACTAAAGGCATTAGCGTACTAAACATCTAAATTTTATCCTAAACATAATTGAAATCTTATGTTAACAAGTTATTAATTATGGCTGGATATAATAGCAATGTACGTTTCGAAAGATTGTGGCTTCCCTACATGAAACATCCTGGTTCCAATATTTGAACCTAGAAAATGATTAAACTTCATTAACCAACCCTTTAAAGCTCATATGCCATTAATATGTAGCTATTGACTTGTTCCTAGCTACAGATTTATGATTTCTGAGCAGTCCATGAAATGACGAGTAGCTCTGAACTAATGAAGGTTCTTGTAATGATTGATTTTTTAACGCAAAGAAAGGAACTCGTAGCCAATGAAGAGATTAATTTGGAGTTTTTGATAGCTTTGAGTGTTTGGGATAGTTTGGAATTTCCTTTACCCACGAATAAAGCACCAAGAAGAAGTCTTTACATTCACTACTACTGGCCAGGGGCATACCCTCCATTAAAGGCACTTGCTTCTTCTGATTGGTTTCAGTGACCGATACTGTAGGATCGCAAGTACGCATAACCCCTTGAAAAAGGGAAGGCATCTTCCATACATAACTGAAAATCTCCATTTAACAAGTTAATTTGGCCATCATCTTTCCTTCATCAGTACTTTATAAATAGCTATAACCCTGGAATGATGTCATTTTTTGAATAAAGTGTGAGGAACAAGGTTTCTGGCCCGAGTGATTCATTAAAGCAAAGCAGTAGAGGCAGTACTACCAGTTGAGGGATCTGGAGATGGAGAGATCAGTGCATGCAGGCCTTCTTAATTATAGCTTTTATCTTATCTCTACGTAAATGAAAGCATCAGCATCTCCTTGGGAAGTAATCGTTTTTTCATTACGTAAGGCATGTAAACCCATTACTAAAGACAATATTCGCATCGTAAATCTCATTTTGAAAGGTAAAACATAATTGAAATCTCATGTCAAAAAATAATTTGGCTTTGCTACTTGAAACATCCCTTGGATTTGTCTTTCCCTTTTTAGCAAGGCTAAGTCATACAAGTCTATTGGTGTGATGTTTAAAATGAAGCAAGGAATATATAGAGATTGAAGCAAAGAAAAGAAATACCTGCTCGTTGAGTGCAGATTGGTTAAAGGATTTCGAGATCATGAGAGTACTTGCAGAATCTCTAATAGCTTTGAGTGTTTTGGAGATTTTCGAATCTTATTATCTCTATAAATGAAGCCCGGAAGCCTGAGGTTTTCCGCACGCTCTTCACAGCAACGTAAACATTCTTCTAGCATTCAAACCGATCATCACCGCTCAAACAAAGAAACACCTCAACTCAACCACCACCCAGTCACACCTTTTCTTCTAATTTTTTCCCTTTCTTTTTTTGTGTTTCCCTCCTCCATCCACTTCTTTTTGAACCTGCAAAGAAAAAATGGCTGAAGGTGTGCTCTTCAATATCGCGGAGGAAATAATAAAGACATTAGGTTCCCTAGCTGCTCAGGAGGTTGCACTATGGTGGGGGATCAACGATCAATTGTGGAAGCTCAATGGCACAGTTACCAGGATCAAGGCTGTGAGTCAAGATGCTGAGGAGCAGGCACAAAAACAGAAACAAAACCATCAAATCGAAGACTGGCTCAAGAAGCTGCGGGAAGCTGTATATGATGCAGAGGATTTGCTGGACGATTTCTCAACACAAGTTCTGCGGAAACAGTTGATGCCTGGGAAAAGAGTATCGAGGGAGGTACGCCTTTTTTTCTCAAGATCAAACCAATTTGTTTATGGTTCACGGATGGGTCATAGAGTTAAAGCACTTAGAGAGAGACTAGATGGCATTGAAATTGACAGTAAAAAATTCCACTTTGTTCGTGGTGAGGAGAGAGCTTCTTTGACCACTGAAAGGGAGCAAACTACCTCATCTGAACCTGAAATAACAGTTGGGAGAGAGAGTGACAAAGCGGCAGTTAAAATTTTTCTAATGAATTCCAACTATGAGCATAATGTTTCTGTCATCTCCGTAGTTGGAATGGGAGGGTTGGGGAAGACCACACTAGCTCAACATGTTTTCAATGATGAGCAAGTTAAGGCGCACTTTGGTGTGAGACTCTGGGTAAGTGTCTCAGGCGGCTTAGATGTTAGAAAGATTATCAAAGGGGCTGTAGGTACTGGAGATTCTGATGATCAGTTAGAGAGTCTGAAAGAAAAGCTTGAAAGGAAAATAGAAAAAAAAAAGTATCTTCTTGTATTAGATGATGTGTGGGATGATAAGGATGATGGTGAAAAATGGGATAGGTTGAAGGAGTTGTTACCACGTGATGCCGTAGGAAGTAAGATAGTGGTAACTACACGTTCTCATGTAATTGCCAAATTCACAAGCACAATAGAACCACATGTTTTAAAAGGTCTGTCTGTAGATGAGTCATGGGAACTGTTTAGAAGAAAGGCATTTCCTCAAGGCCAGGAGTCGGGTCATGTAGACGAGAGAATTAGAAAAGAGATTGTAGGGAGGTGTGGTGGAGTTCCTTTGGTTGTAAAGGCAATTGCGAGGTTAATGTCTTTGAAAGATAGAGCCCAGTGGTTGTCCTTTACACTAGATGAACTTCCGGATAGCATTAGAGATGATAACATCATACAGACCCTTAAGTTAAGCTATGATGCTCTTCCATCATTTATGAAGCATTGTTTTGCTCACTGTAGCTTATTTCCTAAAGGTCATAAGATAGATGTAAAATATTTGATTCGACTTTGGATTGCACAAGGGTTTGTTAGCTCTTCAAATTCAGGTCGTAGGTGTATTGAGATTGTTGGTCTCAAGTGCTTTGAGAGTTTACTGTGGAGGTCCTTCTTTCACGAAGTTGAAAAGGATAGATTTGGTAACATAGAAAGTTGCAAAATGCATGATTTTATGCATGATCTTGCAACCCATGTCGCTGGTTTAGAGAGCACCATAGTAGATCAACAAGGAAATAGGATTAATGAATTGACTCGGCACGTGTCATTTGACACGAAATTGGATTGGTCACAACAAATTCCAATTCCTTTGCCTTGTGCAAAAAGTCTAAGAACACTTGTATTATTTCAAGGCGGCAAACGTGATGAGGGGGCATGGGAGTCTATTTGTCAAGACTTTAGGCGTTTACGTGTGCTTGTTTTGAGTCATTTAAGAATGAAGGAAGTGTCACCTCTCATTCAAAAACTCAAGCATCTGAAATATCTTGATCTTTGGAAGAATGAGATGGAGGCACTTCCTAATTCTGTCACCAGTCTGGTAAATTTGCAAGTGCTCAAGCTCAATGATTGTAGGAAACTTAAGGAACTACCTAGGGATATTAGCAAGCTGATCAGTCTGAGGCATCTTGATGTTGGTTGCTCTGTTGATGTAGATTTATGTAAAAATTTAGAGTATATGCCTCGTGGGATTGGGAAATTAATTAGTCTACAGACGTTGTCATGTTTTGTGGTTGCAAAAAAAAAAAGTACTAAATTTGAGATGATAGGTGGACTGGATGAGTTGAGGAGGTTAAATGAATTGAGAGGGAGGCTAGAAATAAGAGTAAAGGGATATGAGAGGAATTCTTGTATATCAGAATTTGAAGGAGCGAAATTGATCGATAAACAATATCTTCAGTCGTTGACCGTATGGTGGGACCGAAAGCTGCATAGTGATTCAGATATTGATTTGTATGATAAAATGTTGCAAAGCCTCCAGCCAAACTGGAGTCTTCATGAGTTGACAGTTGCAGGCTATGGAGGTATGAGGTTTCCTAGTTGGGTTTCAGATCTCTCAAATCTTGTAAGTATTTGTATAGAAGGATGTAGAAGACTTAATCATATCCCTCCCTTACATGGAATCCCTTCTCTTGAAGAATTAAGTATTTGGGGATTGGGTGATTTGGAGTACATAGATAGTGAGGGGGTTGGAGGAAAAGAAGTGTCGACGTTTTTCCCATCCTTAAAGAGCCTTTATATCTCTGATTGTGGTAGACTGAAGGGATGGAGGAAGAGATGGAGTAGAGATGAGATGAATGATGATAGTGATGAGTCAACAATAGAAGAAGGGTTGATAATGCTCTCTTTTCCACGTCTTTCTTCATTGACCATTCAATCTTGTCCAAATCTGACTTCAATGCCGTTGTTTCCAACTCTCGATGAAGGTCTTTATTTGCGGTGGAGTAGTTCAATGCCATTACAGCAGACAATGAAGATGACATCACCAGTCTCTTCTTCTTCTTTTTCATTTACCCGTCCTCTCTCCAAATTAAAGATTCTAGGTATGACGTCAATTGATGACATGGAATCTCTTCCGGAAGTAGGGCTGCAAAATCTCTCTTCTCTTCAACAGATATCGATTCAGACATGCTCAAGATTGAAGTCTCTGCCACTGCCTGATCAGGGGATGCCTTCTCTTCAGATATTTGAAGTCATTGACTGCAGAGAATTGAAGTCGCTATCTGAATCTGAATCTCAAGGGATGATACCCTAGCTTCCCTCTTTGCAATTCTTAAGTATCAATTTATGCAGTGAAGAGCTGAGCGGAAGAATGAGAGGATGGGGAAAGGAGAGCGAGGAGCAGTGGCCTCCTAACATTAAACACATTCCAGATATTGTAATTGATTGGAATTACATTCAAAAGGAGGGTCGCTATGTAAAGGGTCAAGGATTGGAATACTGGTAAGAAGTATTTTCACCGAACATACAAACACTTACACACGTGTATGAAAGGTATTTAACATCTCCTTTCCTTCCTTTATTTATTTTCTTTTATTTTTATTATTCCATACTCTCTCTCTCTTTATTATTAGGTGTATGAAAGGTAACGTTTTTCAATTAATTGGGTTCAGACACCAAACAAAATTACCTTTCATTAAAAAATACATACATACATAAATGAAGATATTTAATCTCTTCCTTCATTCCTTAGTTTAATTTCTTTTATTTTTATTATTATTACTATCATTTTATAAAACTATGTATTATTTATTTAATCTATCATATTTGATGGTTAGAACATTTTCACCATGAGGCTACTATTCTTAAATATAAAGGTTTTTAACAGCTTCCTTCGTTTAATTTCTCTGATTATTATTATTATTATTATTATTATTATTATTATTATTATTAATCCCTGCTCTTTCTCTATATTTATTTATTTTATTATACACAAATCTCATCAGATAAAATTATTATATTTTTTCTATAAATATTGGTAACATTTTTTTAATTAATTAAAGTTCCATTTGTTTTTTTTGTTTAAATATTAATATTAAAAATAAATTTTTAAAATAAAAAATATTAACTTAATATATTCTTAAATAATTTTTTTTTTTTAATTTTAAATAAAGCTCTTACATAGAAAGGGGTTCAGCCCTCAATAAAACGACAGATTATCCCATTTCTTTTCCCTACTTGCACAAAGTAAAGCCTTCTCCAATCACCTAATCTATCTTTTTTTTTCAACAAATTGATGCTGCATGCATTTGACTTTCTAGTTTTCTTTCCAATTTCTATGAGCAATTTAGTGTCGGAGCATGTGAGTTTTATATGCATTAAGAGTATCCAATTACCCAAGTATTTTCTCTCTTTGAATTGAGTTTGATTTCATAATATAAAAATATATTTGGTTATAATAGGCAAGTGATTTTCTGTTTTCACATGCTTCTGTCAAGTTGTCATTTACCTTTCTAGTGATGTCCATTTTTTACTGAACTTTTAGAATTGAATCTTGGTTGCAGGAAATAGATCAGAGGATTTTGGATGCCGCTACAGATATTAGTTATATATTTGTTGGAATATTGCCAATTATGTTGACATTGTCAAAGAAGGAGGCTTGTTGGTGGCAACCACCAACCTTGACTTTGGTAGCCACCATTGTTGAAGAAGAGAAGAAGTTGGCAGCCACCTTTGTTGAAGAAGAGATGAGTTTGGCAGCCACCATTGATGACAAAGGAGCAAGAGGAGCTGCCATTGATGCCTATAAAAGAGGCATGATCTTAGAGAGCAAAGTGTGAGAGTTGTGAGACATGTAGAGAGAAGAAGAGAGAAAGAAAGAGAAGGGCTGCCACCAGCAGCCCTGCTGCCTTAAGCAGCTGCTGCCCCATGTAGCAATGAGAGATGGGAGTTGAGTGGATGTGATCCTCCTCCATGTGTTGTATTCTTTCTCTATCTCTAAATAAAATGAACCTCTCCCGTGGATGTAGGCAATTTGCCGAACCACGTTAAATATTGTGTCTCAGTGTGCTTACCCCTCCGATGAGCAATGATCAGTACATCACCGGTCCCGGATTCCGCCCCATCAATATTCACAGGGTGCAGTTCCGGTAACATTGAAGCCGTAAGCCGAGCTTCAAATTCTGAAGATGAAAAAACTGTTTGGAGAGTTGCTGATATAATTAATCTTAAATTCTTGTTGTAGATGAATCAGGTTCTACTCCTCTAAAACAAAATTTTCCTACTCCATTGGTTTCTGTTGAGGCAAATGCAGCTTCTGTTTAACCTTTCTTTTTTGCCCTTTTTGGACATCTTTTTGGTGTAGATACAGTGATTGGACTGGGGTTTGATAAAGTTGAAAAGGTATTCAATGATGATTTCATTATACAGGATGGAACAGGCTGGATCAGGTTTAGTACATAAGTTATCTTTTAATGCCTTTATGCTTTTGCTTAATGGGGTTTACTGAATGAACACGTGTACAGAAACTAAATTTTATGCTTAAATAATAAACGTTGATCTTATTCAAATTTGCGAAAGTTCTTCATATGATACTTGTATTTACAGGGCTTTGCAGGCCTGTGACAAACTTGATAGAAATCTGTTTACACTCCATACGTTGCATATACATTTCATTTGCAGAACCAAATTGCAGGTATTGATCTTACAGCTTATAAATCTTGAAATATTGATAAGATGTCTGAAGTTGATGACCGATAACCATTATGTGCATATGTTGTGTTTCCCTGTTTGTTGATCATGTGTATTTTCTCTGGTTGAAGCTGCAAAGTAAAAGTTTGATTCAGTCTCAGATGTTAGAATCATCTGTGCACTCTGGTGTGGTATGGATCAACCAGACATCAGACATCCACATCAAACTAGGTATTAGACTAAATCAACTTAAAGTTTTTCATATCTTCTACTTGTATTTGTTTGGCATAACTTCTAGTTTTCTTTCCCCAGTTCTCCAATCAATTGGTCCTTGACTGATTCCAACAATGCTCAAGCTTGCTGGTTGCATCAAACTTTACCCTTGACCTCTCATGTTGAGCAGGAGTATTACCCTACAAGGTGTGAATTGTACCAAGTTTATGTTTGCTCTTAATGTCTCCCCTAAAGGTCAATAGATTATTAACTCTTGTATATATGTTCTCTTTTGTATCTTGCAGGGAGTCTGCCAGATCCCTTGAAGATGAAGGTTTGAGACGCTCGACTGTTTTGATGAATTTCAGTCCAACCAAGCTTGACCATGATATCTACGGTCTCAAGGGATGTCTCCAGGGTTTTAACTGGCCTTTTGCAACTCGTTACATGGTGAACGCAGTTCGAAATTATAAATTTTCTTTTTGTTTGTGTCTCAACAGAACATCTTGTAGGAATTAGGACTGAATATTCAGTGTTTCAATTATATTCACCATCATAATTTCCTCAAGATCAAGCAATTCTCATTTCTCAGATATGATTTATGAACTTTTTATTTGTATAGTTAACACAAAGTTTGTTGTTTTAACATACTGACGTTCTTAATAAAAGAGCATGTTACGAGTATATTATGTTGTAGTTGACTGCAAACATCCTTCCTCTTGTTTGCTGTTGGAAAAGGAAAGAAATTTGACAGGGAAACTCCCAACTTGCCAGGCATTTCAATGTCACTCCTTGCAGTCTGATCTACACATCCTTTTCTATGTTAAAAATCGGTTTCTTCCTCTTCAACTTGGTAACAGCCTTCCATCAAACCTAGCAGGGGGCTGCTTCAACCTCCCAATCCCTACCAAGCCAACTTTTATTGCGAGTAAAGAACACACACCAGCGGAGCAAGCAAACCATCAAGCCAGGTACCTTCATTATCTTGATGATAAGGAGAAAATAATAAAAACATATTGTAGTCCTAGTTTTCTCACAACAAATTATATTTTTAATCAAAATTAATCTTTGATTTTTGAATTTCAAATTTCAATCCTATTAAAAGCAAATGAACCAAAATTAGGTTATAACAATTATTATTATTATTATTATTATTATTATTGATCCATACTTCAAGGAGAAAAGGTATTTTGAAAATATATCTCAAACACAATAAAATTTACTTCCCTTTAAAGTCTTGCCCTTAAATTGAGAGTGACTAAGAGGGGAAGGAAATAGATTTATAATTTCTCGACATTAACTTACTATTTATCTTTATTTACTTTTGAAAAATCCAATTTTATCCTATTTATCATTTCTTCCGTTTAGATTCAATTAAAAAGGTGTTAATGATATTTAATGTTTATTACCCTGTCATTCACTATTCTATCCAGACAAGGAAAATTATCACCACAAATTTTTTTCTATCCCTTTCCGACTCCTCCATTCCCTCCCCTCATGTCACAATTTTTTACCAAACAAACTGTTAAATCGTTTTTGTGTGCGTGTATGAATCAGGAACCCGGAGTGAATGTTTTGGAAATCAAGCAGTTCATTTTATCATTTAAAAAATAAATAAAAAGTAATATTGCATGAATACTTGCTTGAATCAAATGCAGGCACCGAGTTGGGGAACCATTTTGAAGCTTTCGTTTCAATGTGTTGGGGTTGGATATGGTGATTTGGGCACTTTCAAAATATTTTTTCAAAATTAAATTAAAAGCAAATGGATGAAAATTAGATTATAATAAATGATTTGGTTCCAGGGCTCATTATGATGAGTGCAGTTGCGTTCTATTATTTTTCTTCTTATAGGAGACCTAACAAAACCGCTTGTAGATGCTTACTGGTCTTCAACTTTTACTTTGTTAAAGTGCAAGGATCTGTACTTCTGTACTGCTACATTCTGATATGATCTCTGAGGACGGTAATGCAAACCACTCGACTTAACAGTGGCAAATAATAATAAACAAAACAAATGAAGAAACCTCTTTTTGAATTTTTGTGAATCCATTTTGATTTTCATGGGGGTTTATGAGACAAGTGGTGCATCCAATTTGCAGCGGCTAGGAGTATATTTATGCAAAACTCTTCATTAATCCCGTCTAGAGGAAAGTAGAGAAGCAGGAAATTAATGAGATGAGAGGAATACTAATTCTGAGCGTATGATTATTAGGTTGTCAGATAAAGGTATCATAAGCGGAGGTGATGCAAAATCGTACAAATAAATCTACAGCTGCTGGCAAGATAGTAATGATTATTATTCTCCTGAAGGTTGAAGATGTCTATATTCCGGTGTCCTTCTTGATCTTGTGCTCTGCATAGTGTTGGCCCTTGGAACCTACGATTTATACAAGTGATTACCTGCTATTTATTAAAGAAATTGCAACCTGTTTCCTGTATGAACAATGAAGCCCATGCAACATCAAGGTGCTAGGATTTGAACATGTAAATTTTACAATCCAATTAGGCTAGTACAACTTGTGGATCATATGATTATATTATTCCAAGAAAGTTCCTGCTAGACTTTAGAATGATTAATATACTTTACCACACCTAACGTAAATGATGAACATCCCAATCCTTTCTTCCATCGTATATGAAGCACTGTTTTGCATACTGTAGCTTATTTCCAAAAGGTCATGAGATAGATGTGAAATCATTGAATTCGACTGTGGATTGAACTATGGTTCGTTAGCTCTTCAAATTCAGGTGGTAGGTGTCTTGAAATTGCTGGTGTTAAGTGCTTTTAGAATTTATTGTGGAGGTCATTCTTTCATGAAGTGGAGAAGGATAGATTTCGGAACATAGAAAGTTGCAAAATGCATGATTTTATGCATGATCTAGCAACCCATGTCGATGGTTTTCATAGCACCAAAGCCATTCACTTTGATGCTTGTGCAAACTTGATAGAGTGGCGTGGATATGTACTTTCACAAGAACCCTCCCTTTTCTTTCATTAGGAACAGTTTCAGAGCATGTTATGCTACTTTCAATTAGATTACTTTTTATAGATTCCTTACATTCTCGTCTGCAGAATTCCAAAATACAGCTATTGATCTCAGAGCTGATTATGTATTTGGTACTCATAAAACATTTACTGAAGTTCGTATCCGTTTTCCAACGTTGATTGATGTGTGAACTTCTTTCAGCTGAAAGTTGACAGTGATGCTTGGATTCTGCCTCAGCTGGTATGTAGAATCATCTGTGAACACTCCTCTGCATAGTGGATGAAATGAATACCGCACATCCACATGAAACGAAGTATGAGAATTAATCGAGTATACTTCTTTTCAATGTCCTTGTTGCTGCATGAGTCTAACATTCTAGTTTACTTTCCCCAGTTCTCCTGTCATCTTACTGTTGATTGACTAAAGGACTGCGATCAAATGGTCCTGGACTGTCTGTAATAGTCTTCATGAATTAATGTGAGTATTGTTAGAATCTATTTATGAGAATCTGCCTTGAAGATAGAAGATAGAGTTATGCGCAGCCAATTATTTGAATTTCAATGCAATTGTTTTCATATCAGATTCTGCCGCAGGATTTGCTGCAGAGTATGTTACTAGAAGACAAATAATCTCCCAAGGTTGTTGAGAGTTTTTATTAATTTCAAGTTCTTTGTAAGTTTTTAAATAGGCATTCTCAATTAATTAAAAGTATTGATCTTTCATACTCAACTCTGCTCTTTAGAATTTATTTTTTGTTTTCTCAAATCAGTGTTACCTGACAGCTTAGATTTCTATCAAGTATTATTTACTTGAAGATTTTCCTTTTACCTCGCATAGGTTCTCTTGCTCTCAAGTTCTGTGTGAGGAGGATTCATCATGAAGTTTTATCTCATATTAGTTATTAGTAATTGCAGTGGATTAAGGTGTCTATCTCAATCTGAATCTCAAGGGATACCCCCACCTTCCCTCTTTGCTATAATTAAGAATCATTAAACACATCCAAATATTGAAATTGATTTCGACTACATTCAAAAGGACGGTCCCTATGTAAACGAAGAGTTCAGAATTGACAGGCAATAGTTTTTTCACCGTGTCTTGTACCCCTAAATATGAAGGTATTTGGCCTCTTATTTCGAGGAAATGGATCTCTCACTGCAGGCATTACGTGATCTCGTTATTTATCTTTCTCTTTCATCTTTTGCTGGGAATCCATTACATCATTTGAAGATGAATGTCTGGTATGCCTTGTAAGAGATGTCGCAGAAAAGCTGACACGGAAAAAGTTCAGAGGTGGGTGCCTATGAAATTCTGAAATCATGACATTTGACAAGCTTACTGCCTGCGATGTACCACTACGAGGGTGTTTGGGAGTGTGGTAGCTGTTGCTTTTCAAATAGCTTTTCATGCCGAAAAGCATGCCAATAATATTTTTTCATTTTTTAAAAATTATTTTTGATATCAGCACATCAAAACGATCCAGAAAGTACAAACCGCACTCAATTTTAGCAAAAAAAAAAAAACTTTTGAAATTTTGCAAAAAGCTGTTTGGACCGCAGTGCCAAACAACCCCTACATCTTGTGGCATTGACTTCAAATGACAAAAATTACCCATCTTCACTGGCCTTCCTAGCAATACAACTGTTTTCTTAGATAAATTTGTTTAACATTATAGACTATAGTATCTTATCCTATGCAGAGCATCTTCTGATACTCTGGATTTATGGTGTTTCCAGGGAAGTGGCAAGCTTCGATGAGATTACTTTTCGTTTCACATGTCATGCATTCCCATTTTCAGAATTCTAAAGCACAGGTGTATATATATAGATCTTAGAGGTGGTAAGTGTTTAAATTTTTTTAACATAGATAAGCATGATAGTTTTCTACTTTTCCAATGTCACGACCCGAATCCCGGATCCATGACCGGCACATAGGCAAGGTTCCCCTCCAAGGTTCCAAACCTATGCGAACTCAAACTTACATACAATCCTTTAAACAACTCAATCAGAGTTTAACGCAGAATTAACAACAAACAACTTCATAATATAATTCGATTGTCTTAATACAAGAGTTAATAATTTCATAGTTTTGGAGCACTAACTTGACACAAAAGGAAGGTACAAATTACAACCAAAAAGGCAGGTTCAGAAGGTTCAACAAAAGTAACCTGCTATCAAGCTATAAGCCTGAAAAGGATAAATAATGAGAGGGTGAGTTCAACAACTCAGTGAGTAGATAACGTTCAATATACACACACGAGGTAATATAACAATGAGAAATATATATACAAGTATGGCTTTAGTTCTTATACGAAGGTTTATCAAATAGGCCATAACAAGAATATCATATGGTAAAACTTGTCAGAAAATCAAAATGCAATGAGCATGAGGCTCCGTACTGTGGGATGATCAGTCCACACAGGTTGGTGACTCCCCCGACCAACTAGGGTTCAGATACGATGTGCACAAAGACTAACACTACCCTGTTAGCATGGGTATTCTGACTGACATACCATAGTTTCATAATCGTAATCAAACAAACATATTCATATCTCAAAGCTCAACTCATTACATCAATCAAATGAGGAGCTATCAATTCAGAAGTCAATTCAAAATATATACTGGTTCATATCAAGAATTCAGATTCAATAATTGATCATGCTTTTATCATAAGGATAATAATCAACATATATATATCATCAAGAAGCATGATCTAATTCATATTAACAAATCAAATATTTATAATATTTCTCATGCATATGGAAAATTATCCACTCACCTGACTCAAAAGCAAACAACACTCACAAGCTGAAACAGAAGGAAATTCTACTGACGTCCTGCCGGTAGAATATCAGGATTATCTGAATACAAAGGAGACATATTCAAAAACGACTCGAAAGAACATTTAATCTATTTAATACACTTAACTAAGGGTGTATTCCGTAACCCTATATATTATAGTCAATTTTCTTAAAAACCCAAAATCTAACGGTTTTCCCGAAATCTAATCCATAATAAAAACAACTAATAAAATTGGTAATAATTCACTAAATAACCCTTAATTATTCATCAAACTAATCTGAAAAATCTAATATTACAGCTAGGGACTAATCTGGAATTTTTCCATATTTTTAGGGCCAAATTGTAACTTTTGTCAAATGGAGGACCAAACTGAAATTTGTCATAAATCCATGAATATACTGAAATTCTGACCTTAATTAATCCTCAATTCTGTCCAGGATGTATCATTATGCTTCAGGGATCATTCTGGAATTTTACTAAATTTTTAGGGCCAAATCGTACTTTTTGTCAAATTGAAGGACTAAATTGAAAGTGTTAAATTATCTTATCTATACAGTAATTCTGTCCATAATTCATATGTTATTCTGTTCAGAATCTCGGAATATGCTCCAGGGACCAATTTGTAATTTTTCCAAAGTTCGGGGACTAAACTGTAATTTTCGGAAATTGAGGGACCAAATTGAATTTTTGTCATCTTCAACCTCCAGTCCAGATTTTAACAGAAACCCCACTGTTCTCCCCTGATTTCTAACTCAAATTTCACCATTTACACAATTCTATAACTCAAAATCATCATAATCTTCCATAATCAACTAAATCATTAATTAACCACAACAATTAACCTTATAACCTTCAAATTAATTCATCAATTTAAACCCAAAACACAAATTCTCAAAACCCTAACATTCATCAAAACTGAAATTAAAGTTTAATTAACATATTATACACATTAAACAACCTAAATCTTACCTTTTTCACTTATTTCCTCCAAATCTCTTCATTTTCCCCTTATTTTCCCTTCTTTTCTCTTCTTCTTCTTTCTCTCTTCTCTCTCACGGTTCTGCTCTCTAATTTCAGATAACTTTCCCTTTTTTTTTTTTTTTTTACTTCCTATTTATATTTATCAATTTTTGTTCAATTACCATAATACCCCTTATTCATTTATTCCAACTTTTAAGCCTTCAAGGGCTTTCTAGGCTTTTCCTATCCCTTTAATACAAAACATCACAATCTCCCCACCTTATAAAAGTTTCGTCCTCGAAACTTAATAGAAAAATATTGAATACTTACCGAGATTATCGAAAAGATGAGGATACTCCTCACGCATCTTATCCTCGAGCTCCCATGTCGCTTCTTCACGTGAATGGCCTTTCCATTTCACTTTCACTGAAGCTATGTCCTTCGACCTAAGCTTCCTCACTTGTCGGTCGACTATAGCTTCCGGTTGCACCTTATAAACCATATCATCCCTCAAGTCAATAGGATGAACCTCTAACACATGCGATGGATCTGACATATATTTCCTTAACATGGAAACATGAAATACCGGATGAATAGCAGACAAGTTTGGTGGTAATGCTAACCGATAAGCAACTGCCCCAACTCTCTCCAGAATCTCATACGGTCCAATGAATCGAGGACTCAACTTGCCTTTCTTCCCAAATCTGAATACTCCTTTTGTAGGTGATACTTTTAAGAACACACAATCACCCACTGAAAACTCTAAGTCACGCCTTCTTTTATCCGCATAACTTTTCTGTCTACTCTGAGCTGTTTGAAGCTTCTTTCTAATTACCTCAATCTTCTCTGAGGTAATCTGAATCAACTCTGGTCCCATTAGCCTCTTCTCACCAACCTCAAACCAACAAACCGGTGATCTACACTTCCGACCATATAAAGCCTCATAAGGTGCCATCTCTATGCTAGCCTGATAACTGTTGTTGTAAGCAAATTCCACTAATGGTAGGAACTTACTCCAACCAACTCCAAAATCCATAACACAAGCCCTTAACATATCCTCCAAGGTCTGAATAGTCCTCTCAGACTGACCATCTGTCTGAGGGTGAAAAGCTGTACTCAACTGCACCTTAGTACCCATAGCTTCTTGAAATTTCACCCAAAACCGCGATGTAAACTGTGGACCTCTATCAGACACTATCGAGATTGGCACTCCATGCAACCGTACAATCTCACTAAGAAACAATTCCGCCAACTTTGCATATCCATAAGTAATCTTAACTGGCAGAAAATGGGATGATTTGGTCAACCTGTCAACAATCACCCATATCGAATCATAACCCTCCTGACTCCTAGGCAATCCTGTCATAAAGTCCATTGCAATCCTTTCCCACTTCCATTCTAGAATCAACAATGGTTGTAACAATCCAGGAGGTTTTTGGTGTTCACCCTTTACCCTCTGACAGGTCAAACACCTAGAAACAAAATTTGCTACATCAGCCTTCATCCTATTCCACCAATAACACACCTTAAGGTCTTTATACATCTTGGTGGAACCTGGATGCATTGTGTAAACTGTCTGATGTGCCTCTATCATCAATTCTCTCCTCAGATCATCAACATCAGGTACACAAAGCCTATCCCTATATCTCAGCACATCATCATCACCAATCACAAAACTTGCAGCCTTACCCTGCTCAACCTCATTTCTAATCCTGAGTAGTGAATCATCTTTCTTCTGAGCTGCTTTTATCTTATCGAACAAATCTGACTTAACCTGAAAATGAGCAATCATTGCTCCAGCTTCACTAAGATCAAATCTGACTCCTTCATCCACTAACTCATGCAGCTCCCTAATCAGAGGTCTTCGTACTTCCTGAATATGAGCTAAGCTCCCTGATGATTTTCTACTCAAAGCATCGGCAACTACATTTGCCCTACCCGGGTGGTACTGTATGGTACAATCATAATCCTTCAGCAATTCCATCCATCTCCTCTGCCTCAGGTTTAGATCTCTCTGCTGAAAGATGTATTTCAAACTCTTGTGATCTGTAAAGATCTCACAAGTTTCACCATACAAGTAGTGCCTCCAAATCTTCAAAGCAAAAATTACAGCCGCCATCTCTAAATCATGTGTAGGATAGTTCTGTTCATGCTTCTTCAGCTGCCGTGAAGCATAGGCAATAACCTTGCCATGCTGCATTAGAACACATCCTAACCCCACTCTCAAAGCATCACAATACACTGTGTAAGCACCAGAACCTGATGGTACTGCTAGAATAGGCGTTGTAGTCAATCTCTCCTTCAACTCTAAGAAACTTTTCTCACAAGCTTCAGACCACTGAAACTTAACATTTTTCTGCGTTAACTTAGTCAATGGTGCAGAAATTCGAGAAAAGTTCTCCACAAACCTCCGATAGTAGCCGGCCAAACCTAAGAAACTTCTAATCTCTGTCGCCGAAGTAGGCCTAAGCCACTGCTTAACTGCTTCAATCTTTTGAGGATCAACCTCAATCCCATTCCTTGACATTATATGCCCAAGAAATGCTACACTCTCCAACCAAAACTCACTCTTTGAGAACTTGCCATACAACTGATGATCTCGTAGAGTTTGAAGCACCATTCTCAAATGCTACTCATGCTCCTCTCTAGACCTCGAATACACCAAAATATCATCAATAAAAACTATCACAAATCGATCAATAAATTGGCCAAACACTCTATTCATCAAGTCCATAAAAGCTGCTGGTGCATTCGTCAACCCAAAAGACATCACTAAAAACTCATAATGACCATACCGAGTTCTAAAAGCTGTCTTTGAAATGTCTACCTCCCTAATCCTCAACTGATGATACCCAGATCGAAGATCGATCTTAGAAAAGAATTGAGCTCCCTATAACTGATCAAACAAATCATCTATACGCGGGAGTGGGTATCTATTTCGAACTGTCACCCGATTCAATTGCCTATAATCTATACACAACCTCAATGACCCATCTTTCTTCTTCACAAACAACATCGAAGCTCCCCAAGGGGACACACTTGGTCGGATGAACTTTTTATCCAATAAATCCTGCAGTTGCTCCTTTAACTCCCTCAATTCTGCTGGCGCCATTCTATATGGTGCCATTGATATTGGTTCGGTGCCCGGAACCAAATCAATACAAAAATCAATCTCCCTATACGGAGGCAATCCAGGTAAGTCATCAGGAAAGACATCGATAAACTCTCTTACTATAGGGACTTCCTCTAACTGGGGAACTTCTTTCTCTACATCCACTATATATGCTAGGTAGCACTGTACCCCTTTTCGGGCCATTTTCCTCGAGATAGCCGACAACATAATTGATGGAGACCCAATCTTATCTCCTTGAAATACCAACCCAACTTCTTGATCTAGATCAAACATTATTTTTCTTACCCCAACAATTTACCGAAGCCCTATGCTTAGCCAACCAATCCATTCCCAAAATTACATCAAAATCAACTATATCTAAAACAATTAAATCTCCCATAAAGATCTTATCTCCAATATTTATTTCACAATCCAGATACATATACTTCACTAATATTAACTCATCAATGTGAGTGAAAACTGAAATGGGCAATCTTAATAAAGTTGGTTGCTTATCTATCCTCGTGCCAAAAATATAAGGACACAAATGAATGGATTGCACCCGTATCAAACAAAACTTTTGCTTCAAAAGATCAAACAGGAACAACATGTTGAGGTGCGGATGTACTGCCCTACCTCCTATACCTTGCATTTCTAAACTACACAATAAGGACATCATCCTGATCATCATCTAGCCTAATAGTATCAGTTGTTTGTCTATTCCTCGGCATTTCCTAAAATAAAAGTGAGAGCACTTAAGTCATGCTAGAACAATAACATGATAATTATCACAGAATTATAGGAAAACATATCTATCACAACGAAGAAGACATACTTGATGAGAATTTAAAATTTCAAAAACAACAAACAAGACGATACGGATCCTAATGCTCCACTTATTATGAAATTAATTATATTATTGTTTCTTTAACCTAAAGCTCTGATACCAAGTTTGTCACGACCCGAATCCCGGATCCATGACCGGCACATAGGCAAGGTTCCCCTCCAAGGTTCCAAACCTATGCGAACTCAAACTTACATACAATCCTTTAAACAACTCAATCAGAGTTTAACGCAGAATTAACAACAAACAACTTCATAATATAATTCGATTGTCTTAATACAAGAGTTAATAATTTCATAGTTTTGGAGCACTAACTTGACACAAAAGGAAGGTACAAATTACAACCAAAAAGGCAGGTTCAGAAGGTTCAACAAAAGTAACCTGCTATCAAGCTATAAGCCTGAAAAGGATAAATAATGAGAGGGTGAGTTCAACAACTCAGTGAGTAGATAACGTTCAATATACACACACAAGGTAATATAACAATGAGAAATATATATACAAGTATGGCTTTAGTTCTTATACGAAGGTTTATCAAATAGGCCATAACAAGAATATCATATGGTAAAACTTGTCAGAAAATCAAAATGCAATGAGCATGAGGCTCCGTACTGTGGGATGATCAGTCCACACAGGTTGGTGACTCCCCCGACCAACTAGGGTTCAGATACGATGTGCACAAAGACTAACACTACCCTGTTAGCATGGGTATTCTGACTGACATACCATAGGTTCATAATCGTAATCAAACAAACATATTCATATCTCAAAGCTCAACTCATTACATCAATCAAATGAGGAGCTATCAATTCAGAAGTCAATTCAAAATATATACTGGTTCATATCAAGAATTCAGATTCAATAATTGATCATGCTTTTATCATAAGGATAATAATCAACATATATATATATATATATTATCAAGAAGCATGATCTAATTCATATTAACAAATCAAATATTTATAATATTTCTCATGCATATGGAAAATTATCCACTCACCTGACTCAAAAGCAAACAACACTCACAAGCTGAAACCGAAGGAAATTCTACTGACGTCCTGCCGGTAGAATATCAGGATTATCTGAATACAAAGGAGACATATTCAAAAACGACTCGAAAGAACATTTAATCTATTTAATACACTTAACTAAGGGTGTATTCCGTAACCCTATATATTATAGTCAATTTTCTTAAAAACCCAAAATCTAACGGTTTTCCCGAAATCTAATCCATAATAAAAGCAACTAATAAAATTGGTAATAATTCACTAAATAACCTTAATTATTTCATCAAACTAATCTGAAAAATCTAATATTACAGCTAGGGACTAATCTGGAATTTTTCCATATTTTTAGGGCCAAATTGTAACTTTTGTCAAATGGAGGACCAAACTGAAATTTGTCATAAATCCATGAATATACTGAAATTCTGACCTTAATTAATCCTCAATTCTGTCCAGGATGTATCATTATGCTTCAGGGATCATTCTGGAATTTTACTAAATTTTTAGGGCCAAATCGTACTTTTTGTCAAATTGAAGGACTAAATTGAAAGTGTTAAATTATCTTATCTATACAGTAATTCTGTCCATAATTCATATGTTATTCTGTTCAGAATCTCGGAATATGCTCCAGGGACCAATTTTGTAATTTTTCCAAAGTTCGGGGACTAAACTGTAATTTTCGGAAATTGAGGGACCAAATTGAATTTTTGTCATCTTCAACCTCCAGTCCAGATTTTAACAGAAACCCCACTGTTCTCCCCTGATTTCTAACTCAAATTTCACCATTTACACAATTCTATAACTCAAAATCATCATAATCTTCCATAATCAACTAAATCATCAATTAACCACAAGAATTAACCTTATAACCTTCAAATTAATTCATCAATTTAAACCCAAAACACAAATTCTCAAAACCCTAACATTCATCAAAACTGAAATTAAAGTTTAATTAACATATTATACACATTAAACAACCTAAATCTTACATTTTTCACTTATTTCCTCCAAATCTCTTCATTTTCCCCTTATTTTCCCTTCTTTTCTCTTCTTCTTCTTTCTCTCTTCTCTCTCACGGTTCTGCTCTCTAATTTCAGATCACTTTCCCTTTTTTTTTTTTTACTTCCTATTTATATTTATCAATTTTTGTTCAATTACCATAATACCCCTTATTTATTTATTCCAACTTTGAAGCCTTCAAGGGCTTTCTAGACTTTTCCTATCCCTTTAATACAAAACATCACATCCAAAGTCCAAGCATGTGAGTTTTATATGCATTAAGATTTCCCAAGTGCCCCAAGTATTTTCAAAGAGCACAAATTATGCCATAGAAAAAGAAGAAGAAAAGCATAGAAGATAGGAGAGTGGAAGAAAGTGAAGTGGCTATAGGAAATAAGTATTTGTATTTGTCTTGATTACTATTGTGCTCTCACAAAGTTTACGAAGTAGGTAAAACAGTGTAGCCCAATCCACTATTCACACACATTGGCCCTCTTATTAGGCTTAGGTGTATAAACATTCAACGAGTAAGAAATAAAATATCAAACACGTTACAGAGCTTTTTGAACAAAACTTTTTGAGCCTATCTTACAAATTAACCCTTTGCAATGCTCAAATAAAAAGAGCTTCTCTTTCAGAATCCATATCTCTAGTCTTCTAGTGTTTTAAACAGAGTTGAAAGGTGTTTGATAATTTCTTATTGCTCGAATGTATTCTCAATGCCCCTTGTTTATTTATATAGATTTAATTCCTAGCCTAATAAGGACCTGCTTTCTGGAGAATAACTAATCCTAATCTAATCTAAGCTAGTTGACACAAATCAGAACTCAGGAACCTAAGCCTAGCTGGCTGAGTAGCTGGCTTTAGGAGTGATTCTGCCACATATAATGCATATTATTTCTGGACTTCTCTTCTTATATTCCTTTTAGAATTGTTCTTATTTCTTCCAGTCCAATTAAAGATATGGAAACATCGCTCTTGTTGCAGATTTATAGGAGCTGAAAACTCTGCCGTGCTTGCTGCCGTTTCTGCTTCCGTGACTTTGTGGTTTCTGCTGCTGCCTATGCTTCTTCCAGCGTTGTTCTCATTGTATTCTTCCTTACCAGTCATCTCCCCTTTTTTTTTTATTTTCCTCTCCTGAAAATGTGAACCTTGTCGGTTCTCATCTTTCCATTTCATTTCCTCACCTCTAAAAAAATCGGCTACTTTTTCAGCCGTTCAGCTGTGTGTTTGGTCGCAAAGAAACGGTAGGAAATCAATATATAGTGTCACAGAAATATCTCAACCTAGTAGCTTAAGCTGCTAGGTGAGCTCTCAAGATATGATTTATATTATTCTCTAACACATCCTCTCAAGTAAAAACCCTTTGATCTTGAAATTTGCACATGCTCATATTACTTTATGCTTAATTTTTATTATATAAATAAGGATAATGAGATTTAAACTCGTGATCGTTTGATCATCAAGACTGTAATACCATATTAAATAATCATCTTAACTTAACAATTTAAGTTGTTAGATAAGATATAGATTTTCATATTTTTCTTTATGCTGTGTCGCCGAGAAAATGGCAAGAATAGCCTTTTTAAGTGTTGAGATTTTCATATTTTCTATTAGCTGTTTCATTGCAGTGAAAATGGTGGGAAGATTAAATATTATTACTGAAGAATGTGAAATCTACATTGCAATATCTGGTTGTTCTGATTCGTCCTTTTCGGCTTACAAGATCTGAATTCGTGATTCATGGTGTTAGTGCTGATCACAGTGAAGCAGCTAGGCGTCTACTACATTTCTCTTTTTGCACAGGATGGGTGAAAATGGACAATAGGAAATCCACACCAAACCTGGTATCAGACTGGAACGCAGTTGTTTCTTGCTGTTCCTGTAGCTTTATGCGTTTGGCCTCGCCCCCCTCCATCCCCTCCTACAGGAACCATTTAGTTTAGTACTTGGAGTTCTGTTAAACTCTGCAATGGATGAAATCCATTACGAAGAAACCTTCCTGTATAGTTATTTCCAGTATCGTAGACAATATATATCAAGCTAGGATCTGACATGTGTGGTTTTTTTTTTTTCTAAATTTGACATAGAATGATTACCGTGTTCTCCATTTTCTCTAGGAGATCAAGCCCTTTATAAGTCGTGTTGCTGAGGATTAATATTTTTCCTTTTATATGGCCAATAAAATTTCAATTAAAATCCCAATTTATGTGTTATTTGAAAAACTTTGATGTTAGTCACAGCACAGCAAATAATATCTCTATGGCTTTTGCAATTACCAAACAAGTTAACGACTAGAAATTGAATCAGAGCACACTAGCAAGTACTGAATCATGCATGGGTTGCATGGGTCTGTTTAACAAAATTTTAATTTTATTTTTTTTAATTAAATCCATTTAAAATTTCAATATATTCAAGTTAATTAATTTCCTTTGTAACTCATAATATAGTCTCAAAAACTTATTTTATTGACTGGTTTTTTAAAAAAAATATATTAATTGTCAAATACTTTTGTTATAACCTAATTTTTGATCCCATTTAATTTTATTATAATTTTTAAGAGGAGGTTAAATTTGAAATTAAATGGTTGAGGACTAATTTTTAATTAAGATAGTGATTTTTTTAACTTGTAAAAAAAAATAGGGACTATAATGTGTGTTTTGCCTTCCTCTTTACCCGATCTTTAGTAAAAAAAAAAAGATATGATAATTGTAGTTATTTATTTTTAAATTTAATTAAAATTAAAATTAAAAAAAAAAAAAAAAATTTAAATTTTATTTCTCGTATATGCTATGAAACTTATGTATTATATATGCAGATCGCAGCACATACAAAGAAAAAAAGAAGAGGTAGAGAACGAGAGAGCTTCAAACAAAATTTCCATTAGAGAAGAAATCAAAAGTTTTGAGAGAGCTTAAAAAAAAAAAAAAAAAAAAACATAGCGAGCCACTGCCTTGAACAAAAAAAAAAAAAACAAACTTTTTAAATTTTCAACAAAAAAATAATGGCCAAATCATGTTAGAAATTTGAATATACATGTATAAGGTTTCTTAAATCACAAAATCTCTCTCATTCCTTAGTTCCTTACTTCCAACTTTACCCCCAAAAAATACATTCCAGTATAGGAAAAAAAATATTTTTTCATTTAATTTCATATACTTAATCCAAATTTAGTGTTTTATTAATTTTTCCTTACCTATCTCACAGAATTTACTTTGTTAAAAAAAAAACTATTTATTTCTCTTTAATGTTTTATTATCAAATAAAAAAGTACAATTTATTGTAATAACATATTCCACACAAAAAGAATTCCTTAATTAAGTTTTTAAATAAGATCATATGAGTAAAATAAATAATAATTAACTGTAAATTTATTAAGAGTATTTAAGAATAAACTAATAATTTTTTTGAAATTTCAGTTTTCAAAGACTAAAATAATTTTACCCAACATAACCAAACAAAGAAGAAAAGAAAAAAAAATTGACCAGGCAAGGCAGGCCTAGCATGCTTGGGCTTGCCAAACCTAGCCTGAACAGAGTCATTGACCCGTTGTCCCTGCAAAGTGCAATCAATCGAAAAAATGGAGGGCCCTTGAATTTGTGAATATTAACAGAACAGCCTGTAGATATTTATTTGTTTCTATGTTAACATCATAAGTGCAGGGATCTGGACATGTGTGTTATCGCTAAATCATGTATAGAATTTCACAACATTTTGATGTTTTGTTTAGATTCCTAAATGACGTGCTGCTTAGAACTCTAAAAGAAGAAAGATTATGGTCTGATTGATTTTTTAAAGCAAAGAAAGTTCTAGTTGAGTGCAGTCGAATCAAAGGATTGATTTGGAGTTTTTGATACCTGGAGTGTTTGGGACAGTTTGGAATTTATTTTACCTGAGTAAAGCGCATCGAAATCTCTTGATCATATTCACTACCACTAGGCATTTTGCTTCTTTTGATTTGTTTCAGTGAACAGATAATGAAGCACCCTATGCATGCCGAAGCCCCCATGAAAAAGAGAAGAGCCATGATTTATAGCTTTGGTGGCCCTATCCTTTAACTAAAGGCATTAGCGTACTAAACATCTAAATTTTATCCTAAACATAATTGAAAGTTAATTATGGCTGGATATAATAGCAATGTACGTTTTCAAAGATTGTGGCTTCCCTACATGAAACATCTTGATTCCAATATTCGAACCTAGAGAATGATTAAACTTCATTAACCAACCTTTTAAAGCTCATATGCCATTAAGATGTAGCTATTGAACTTGTTTCTAGCTACAGCTTTATGATTTCTGAGCAGTCCACGAAATGACGAGTAGCCCTGAACTCCAAAAGAACAAATGAAGGTTCTTGTAATGATTGATTTTTTAAAGCAAAGAAAGGAACTCGTAGCCAATGAAGAGATTGATTTGGAGTTTTTGATACTTTAAGTGTTTTGGGATAGTTTGGAATTTCCTTTACCTATGAATAAAGCACCAAGAAGAAGTCTTTACATTCACTACTACTAGCTAGGGGCATAACCCTCCATTAAAGGCACTTGCTTCTTCTGATTGGTTTCAGTGACCGATACTGTAGGATCGCAAGTACGCATAACCCCTTGAAAAAGGGAAGGCATCTTCCATACATAACTGAAAATCTCCATTTAACAAGTTAATT
Source organism: Populus alba (assembly GCF_005239225.2). Classification (NCBI taxonomy): domain Eukaryota; kingdom Viridiplantae; phylum Streptophyta; class Magnoliopsida; order Malpighiales; family Salicaceae; genus Populus; species Populus alba. The sequence goes on from NC_133289.1 coordinate 24,525,477, forward strand.
TGGCCATCATCTTTCCTTCATCAGTACTTTATAAATAGCTATAACCCTGGAATGATGTCATTTTTTGAATAAAGTGTGAGGAACAAGGTTTCTGGCCCGAGTGATTCATTAAAGCAAAGCAGTAGAGGCAGTACTACCAGTTGAGGGATCTGGAGATGGAGAGATCAGTGCATGCAGGCCTTCTTAATTATAGCTTTTATCTTATCTCTACGTAAATGAAAGCATCAGCATCTCCTTGGGAAGTAATCGTTTTTTCATTACGTAAGGCATGTAAACCCATTACTAAAGACAATATTCGCATCGTAAATCTCATTTTGGAAGGTAAAACATAATTGAAATCTCATGTCAAAAAATAATTTGTCTTTCCCTTTTTAGCAAGGCTAAGTCATACAAGTCTATTGGTGTGATGTTTAAAATGAAGCAAGGAATATATAGAGATTGAAGCAAAGAAAAGAAATACCTGCTCGTTGAGTGCAGATTGGTTAAAGGATTTCGAGATCATGAGAGTACTTGCAGAATCTCTAATAGCTTTGAGTGTTTTGGAGATTTTCGAATCTTATTATCTCTAAAAATGAAGCCCGGAAGCCTGAGGTTTTCCGCACGCTCTTCACAGCAACGTAAACATTCTTCTAGCATTCAAACCGATCATCACCGCTGAAACAAAGAAACATGCACCTCAACTCAACCACCACCCAGTCACACCTTTTCTTCTAATTTTTTCCCTTTCTTTTTTTGTGTTTCCCTCCTCCATCCACTTCTTTTTGAACCTGCAAAGAAAAAATGGCTGAAGGTGTGCTCTTCAATATCGCGGAGGAAATAATAAAGAAATTAGGTTCCCTAGCTGCTCAGGAGGTTGCACTATGGTGGGGGATCAACGATCAATTGTGGAAGCTCAATGGCACAGTTACCAGGATCAAGGCTGTGATTCAAGATGCTGAGGAGCAGGCACAAAAACAGAAACAAAACCATCAAATCGAAGACTGGCTCAAGAAGCTGCGGGAAGCTGTATATGATGCAGAGGATTTGCTGGACGATTTCTCAACACAAGTTCTGCGGAAACAGTTGATGCCTGGGAAAAGAGTATCGAGGGAGGTACGCCTTTTTTTCTCAAGATCAAACCAATTTGTTTATGGTTCACGGATGGGTCATAGAGTTAAAGCACTTAGAGAGAGACTAGATGGCATTGAAATTGACAGTAAAAAATTCAACTTTGTTCGTGGTGAGGAGAGAGCTTCTTTGACCACTGAAAGGGAGCAAACTACCTCATCTGAACCTGAAATAACAGTTGGGAGAGAGAGTGACAAAGCGGCAGTTAAAATTTTTCTAATGAATTCCAACTATGAGCATAATGTTTCTGTCATCTCCGTAGTTGGAATGGGAGGGTTGGGGAAGACCACACTAGCTCAACATGTTTTCAATGATGAGCAAGTTAAGGCGCACTTTGGTGTGAGACTCTGGGTAAGTGTCTCAGGCTGCTTAGATGTTAGAAAGATTATCAAAGGGGCTGTAGGTACTGGAGATTTTGATGATCAGTTAGAGAGTCTGAAAGAAAAGCTTGGAAGGAAAATAGAAAAAAAAAAGTATCTTCTTGTATTAGATGATGTGTGGGATGATAAGGATGATGGTGAAAAATGGGATAGGTTGAAGGAGTTGTTACCACGTGATGCCGTAGGAAGTAAGATAGTGGTAACTACACGTTCTCATGTAATTGCCAAATTCACAAGCACAATAGAACCACATGTTTTAAAAGGTCTGTCTGTAGATGAGTCATGGGAACTGTTTAGAAGAAAGGCATTTCCTCAAGGCCAGGAGTCGGGTCATTTAGACGAGAGAATTAGAAAAGAGATTGTAGGGAGGTGTGGTGGAGTTCCTTTGGTTGTAAAGGCAATTGCGAGGTTAATGTCTTTGAAAGATAGAGCCCAGTGGTTGTCCTTTACACTAGATGAACTTCCGGATAGCATTAGAGATGATAACATCATACAGACCCTTAAGTTAAGCTATGATGCTCTTCCATCATTTATGAAGCATTGTTTTGCTCACTGTAGCTTATTTCCTAAAGGTCATAAGATAGATGTAAAATATTTGATTCGACTTTGGATTGCACAAGGGTTTGTTAGCTCTTCAAATTCAGGTCGTAGGTGTATTGAGATTGTTGGTCTCAAGTGCTTTGAGAGTTTACTGTGGAGGTCCTTCTTTCACGAAGTTGAAAAGGATAGATTTGGTAACATAGAAAGTTGCAAAATGCATGATTTTATGCATGATCTTGCAACCCATGTCGCTGGTTTAGAGAGCACCATAGTAGATCGACAAGGAAATAGGATTAATGAATTGACTCGGCACGTGTCATTTGACACGATATTGGATTGGTCACAACAAATTCCAATTCCTTTGCCTTGTGCAAAAAGTCTAAGAACACTTGTATTATTTCAAGGCGGCAAACGTGATGAGGGGGCATGGGAGTCTATTTGTCAAGACTTTAGGCGTTTACGTGTGCTTGTTTTGAGTCATTTAAGAATGAAGGAAGTGTCACCTCTCATTCAAAAACTCAAGCATCTGAAATATCTTGATCTTTCGAATAATGAAATGGAGACGATTTCTAATTCTGTCACCAGTCTGGTAAATTTGCAAGTGCTCAAGCTCAATGATTGTAGGAAACTTAAGGAACTACCTAGGGATATTAGCAAGCTGATCAGTCTGAGGCATCTTGATGTTGGTTGCTCTGTTGATGTAGATTTATGTAAAAATTTAGAGTATATGCCTCGTGGGATTGGGAAATTAATTAGTCTACAGACGTTGTCATGTTTTGTGGTTGCAAAAAAAAAAGTACTAAATTTGAGATGATAGGTGGACTGGATGAGTTGAGGAGGTTAAATGAATTGAGAGGGAGGCTAGAAATAAGAGTAAAGGGATATGAGAGGAATTCTTGTATATCAGAATTTGAAGGAGCGAAATTGATCGATAAACAATATCTTCAGTCGTTGACCGTATGGTGGGACCGAAAGCTGCATAGTGATTCAGATATTGATTTGTATGATAAAATGTTGCAAAGCCTCCAGCCAAACTGGAGTCTTCATGAGTTGACAGTTGAAGGCTATGGAGGTATGAGGTTTCCTAGTTGGGTTTCAGATCTCTCAAATCTTGCAAGTATTTGTATAGAAGGATGTAGAAGACTTAATCATATCCCTCCCTTACATGGAATCCCTTCTCTTGAAGAATTAAGTATTTGGGGATTGGGTGATTTGGAGTACATAGATAGTGAGGTGGTTGGAGGAAAAGGAGCGTCGACGTTTTTCCCATCCTTAAAGAGACTTCGTATCGTTTGGTGTCGTAGACTGAAGGGATGGTGGAAGAGATGGAGTGGAGATGAGATGAATGATGATAGTGATGAGTCAACAATAGAAGAAGGGTTGATAATGCTCTCTTTTCCACGTCTTTCTTTCTTGAGCATTTTTTATTGTCCAAATCTGACTTCAATGCCGTTGTTTCCAACTCTCGATGAAGATCTTCGTTTGCGCTCCACTAGTTCAATGCCAGTCTCTTCTTCTTCTTCATTTACCCGTCCTCTCTCCAAATTGAAGAGGCTATATATGTGGTCAATTGATGACATGGAATCTCTTCCGGAAGTAGGGCTGCAAAATCTCTCTTCTCTTCAACAGCTATCGATATGTGGATGCGAAAGATTGAAGTCTCTGCCACTGCCTGATCAGGGGATGCCTTCTCTTCAGAAATTAGATGTCTCTATATGCAGAGAATTGAAGTCGCTATCTGAATCTGAATCTCAAGGGATGATACCCTACCTCCCCTCTTTGCAACTCTTAAGAATCAACGACTGTAGTGGAAGAACAAGTGGATGGGGAAACGAGAGCGAGGAGGAGTGGCCTCTTAACATTAAACACATTCCAGATATTGTAATTGATGGCTACTACATTCAAAAGGAGGGTCGATATGTAAAGGGTGAAGGATTGAGATGGTAAGGAGTATTTTAATCGAACATACAAACACTTGCGTGTATGAAAGGTATTTAACCTCTCCTTTCCTTCCTTTATTTATTTTCTTTTATTTTTATTATTCCATACTGTAGAAACACAAATTTTCCACCAATCAAATTTCACCATGTGTTATTTTATTCTTTAAAATAAAGGATAAAATAAAATTGAAATAAATGACATGGAAAACAAATGAGCCTTCAAATATTTCTTGACCAATGAAAAGTTGACACTTGAGATGAGATATTCAAAGATATCTTGTCATAAAGTCAAGATTCCATCAATAAAGACCAACCAATAAAATTATGCCACGTGGCATTGGAAAAGGACCTGAGAGCCCCTACAGATCTCTATAAATAGAGGGCCTCAACCTAAAGGGAGGGGATTCCAGGAGATACAAATTTTCTTCAAGACTCTCTCTCTCTCTCTTCAAGCAAGGAAGCTCTCTCTCAAAGAGTTCTCAAGCCTCCTTCATCTACGCTTGAAGTTTAACAAGAACGAAGCTCTGTTGGATCAAGCCAAAACGCCCCATAAGAGTTCTTCAACAACACTTTGAAGACAAATCAAGGTACTCTTCAAAGCATCAAATCACAACATCTCGCTTCGCAATACACGCCCAAATTCGTGTTCTTGCAAAGCACAAATCTTGGCTTGATTACTCAAATAAATCAAGTCACCATACATCAAATCCAAGGGAAGAATCAGAGGATTGCCATATTCTTTTGATAGAATATATTACATAGAGATTGTACCCATTCATATATTTAATAAAATTATATATTTGTACACGTGTGCTTGATTTAATTTCAGGTGCACAAAATTTGTGTCTACAAATTTCTGGCGACTCCACTGGGGACATCTCTACCTTTCATCTCTTCCCTTCAAGAAAGAATTTTCAACAAAACTCTCAATGGCAACTACGAGGAACATGATCACCATTGTCGCTTCGAAGAGCAACAAGGCCATTGATTCAGGTCCCCAACACACTATTGAAGATCCTTCAACCCCGCCATTGAAAACAAAATCCATCGTCGAGTTGTATGCACGAACTAGGCCGATTCTCAAGTTGATATCAACTTCGAATGCAAGAGGGGCACAAGATGTCGCCTCAAAGATGAAGCCACAAGCAACTCCACTACAAAAGTCAAGTGAGGCGCGCGAAATTGTCTTCAGCACTCAAGGCGACTTTGACAATTCACCTATGGAAACTTCTCCGTGTCGATCACCAAGTAAGGCTTCGGGTTCTAGCACCATGTCAGTGATGATGACCGAGACAACATCTTTAGAAGATCAAGTGGCTAACTTGACAAAACTCGTCGAGGGGCTTTCGACTTCACTCAAGGCAAAAGACCACGAGATAGCAAAGTTGATGAACAAACTTGAGAGCTTGAACGAAAGAGGCCAAACCTCAACTACCAAGGCTTTTCAAGTAGATCAACTAGATGTCATTGAGGAGTCTGCAATCGGAGCTGTGAAGAATATACGTGGTATTACTGATGGCATCTTCACCAAAAATCAACTGAAAGAACTCATCAAGGAAGCCATCACAGACCAGGTGGAAAGCTCAATTCAACCCTCATATTCATATGCGAAGCCGTACACCCAAAGAATCGACCTGTTAAAGATGCCTCTAAGTTACCAACCACCAAAGTTTCAACAGTTCGATGGCAAGGGAAATCCTCGACAACATATAGCTCACTTTGTGGAGACTTGCAACAATGCCGGGACTAATGGTGATCTCATGGTAAAACAGTTTGTTCGTTCCTTGAAAGGTAATGCCTTTGACTGGTACACTGACTTGGAATCTTGCTCGATTGATACTTGGGAGCAGTTGGAGCGTGAGTTTCTTAACCGCTTTTACAGCACTCGTCGTGTGGTTAGCATGATTGAACTCACTAATGCACGTCAGTGGAAGGAAGAGCCTGTCATCGACTACATTCATCGATGGAGAAACCTTAGCCTCAACTGTAGAGATCGACTCACCGAAACTTCTGCGTTAGACATGTGTATTCAAGGGATGCATTGGGGACTACGATATATCCTACAAGGCATCAAACCAAAGTCTTTTGAAGAATTGGCTACTCGTGCACATGATATGGAACTTAGCATTGCGGCGGCTGAAAGTTCATTGTTACCTATGCAAGAGCCTAAAAGAAATAAGCCTGAAGGTCGTAGATTCGGAAAGAGCACTCTGAAGGTCGAGGGAAAGCAATCTTTAGTAGTTTAACTCGACTGCTGTAAGGGTACCAACTGGAGTTAAGAGGGATGATCATGCAACGCCGACTACTTTTCAAAAGGGTGAAAGAAAGAAACCATCATTGAAAGAGCGACAAGAAAAAGTGTATCCATTCCCTGACTCAGACATATCTAGGATGCTGGATGATCTGCTTGAGGCAAATATCATTGAGTTGCCGGAGGTGAAACGCCCTGAAGAAGCAAACCAAGTAGATAATCCGAATTATTGCAAATATCATCGCTTAATCAGTCATCCCGTAGAGAAGTGTTTTGTGTTGAAAGACAAGATCATGAGGTTACACGAGAATGGAGATATCGTTTTTGATGATGAAATAGCAGCCTCTAATATCACAACCACGGTCAATGTAGGACCATGTCAATCACTCTCTACAATAAGTTTTGGCTCCTATGAACCTATAAGACTTGATGCTATTTTCCCGATGAGCTTCACTGCATCCTCAAGTCAAACTCCATGTATAACCCTTACACCTCAAGTTGACGACTTGAAGCCTGAATGGTCTGAAAATTATGATGATGAAGGATGGACTTTAGTCACGCATAGAAGAGGAAGAAGGAAGCACATGCAAATGACAAAGCCAACAAGAATGAGGATCTCAATGGTGAGGAAGCTAATTGGTGAGCCGATACGCCGAAAGACTCAACAAAAATCCATACCAGTTAGAAAGGAGGGTTTTTCAGCTCAAAGTATAGGAAAGCCTGTTACACTGAATGAGTACATGCCAACAGAAATGAAAAGAATTGAAAACATACCTGTTGCTTGCTATCAGGTTGATGAAGAGAAAACTCCTATTGATTATGTCTTAAAGAAAAGTCATGATGACTCTTCAAACTTATCTCACGGTGTATGCACAACAGAGATATCCTTCAACGATGAAGACTTGTTGCTTGGATCAAAACTCCATAACCGACCTCTTTTCATTAAAGGATATGTTGATGAAAAGATAGTGAATCGCATCTTAGTGGATGATGGCTCGGCGGTCAATATACTACCTCTTAAGACCATGAGAGAGCTAGGGATTTCTATGGATGAACTCTTCCCAAGTCATCTGATGATTCAAGGTTTTAATCAAGGAGGGCAAAATGCTATAGGAAAGATAAGACTTGCGATGCACATGGAAGATATGGAATCCAATGCACTTTTCCATGTCATAGATGCCAAAACTACCTACAATATGTTGCTTGGGCGACCATGGATACATGAAAATGGTATCATCTCCTCAACACTCCACCAATGTTTTAAGTATTGTCGAGATGGACAAGTAAGAAAGATAATGGCAGACACCGATCCCTTCACCATAGCTGAAGCTCACTTTGCAGATGCAAAATTCTATTTCAAGTCAAATATGATGGAAGAACTACGATCACCACCTGACCACTTAGGAGAAGGAATAATTGACTCTAAAAGCTTAAAAGGGCATAAGTCATCTGCAAATGAAGGGGTGTCTCAGCCAACAAAGAATAAAGGAAAAGAAAAGGTGGTAGAAAACTTTGTTGATAATAAACCACCACGTAAAGCCGCGGCACTCCGATATATTCCAGTATCAGCAAGAAAAGAGGGCCAGTCTCCTTTTGCAAAGGATGAAGAAAAGATCAATAAAGAGCTTGAAAACTTGACCTTGCCAGCTACTAATCTCGCCTTGAACAAGGTTTCAAAACCTTTACTAAAAGGGTTTGTTCATCAAACTGAGTCGGTGGTGATAAATCTTAAAGGACTCCCTGATAGACGGTCAAATGGCTTTGATCCCAACGCTTACAAGCTTTTAGCCAGGGCTGGCTATAGTCGTGAGGACATCAATGAGATATCAAAGGATGGTGATACGACTCAACTTGAAGGTCAACAAGTTTCTGCAAGGACTAGAAAGGCATGGAGAGAGAAGAAAATTTCTAAAAAAGCTTTGAGGGTTGGTCTTGGATATGAGTCTTCCACACCACTGTATTTTCATATTAATAAAGAAGCCTCACGGTACATAAGTGCGGAAGAAGTGAAGGACAAACAACAAAGTCAGTCGACACCTCTTAGAGCTTCAGTCTGGGATCGTCTTGGTGGAACTACAAGTCGTGCTCCTGTTTTTACTAGGATTGGAACCCAAAATAATGGAAGGGTGCTAAAACGCACACCAGTCTTTGCAAGGCTTGGACAATCCATGTCAAAAGAGACAAGTTTGATGGATGATTCAAAGGTTCTTCGTAGCAAAATACCTTCACGCATGAAGAGACAATGTGAATGGGTAGTGAGTGCTGAAGAGACATTGAAAGGAAAAACACGCACAATAGTGATAACAAACCCCTCTAATGAAGAAGAAGAAGATGAAATAATGAGTCTCACTTCAAATCACATCACTATTGAAGAAGATGATAATGATAAGTTTGTCATCGAAGAAGATGTTGAGGAAGCTCCATCTTCCCTTGAATCAGAAAATAAGCCTACAATGGACGAACTTAAAGAGGTTAACTTAGGAACTGTTGAAAACCCACGACCAACCTTCATCAATGCAAACTTATCACCTGAAGAGGAAGCGAATTACATGGAACTTCTGATGGAATATCGAGATATCTTTGCTTGGTCCTATGATGAAATGCCAGGTTTAGACCCAAGGGTTGCTGTACACCAACTAGCAGTGAAACATGGGGCTAGACCTGTAAAACAAACTCAGCGTCGCTTTCGTCCTGAACTCATATCACAGATTGAGGCTGAAGTCAATAAACTTATCCAAGCAGGTTTCATTCGTGAGGTCAAGTATCCTACGTGGATTTCAAATATCGTGCCAGTAAAAAAGAAGAATGGCCAAATGCGTGTTTGTGTGGATTTTCGAGATCTTAACAATGCTTGTCCCAAAGATGACTTTCCACTTCCAATTACTGAGATCATGGTAGATGCTACCACGGGTCATGGGAGATTAACCTTCATGGACGGTTCATCTGGCTATAATCAAATTCGAATGGCACCCGCAGATGAGGAGAAGACGGCTTTCCGAACTCCAAAAGGGATATATTGTTATAAAGTTATGCCTTTTGGTTTAAAGAATGCAGGTGCCACTTATCAAAGGGCGATGCAAAAGATTTTTGACGATATGCTTCACCAACATGTTGAATGCTATGTTGATGACCTCGTAGTGAAATCAAAAGAAAAGGAAAATCATTTGCAGGATCTTCGTTTGGTGTTTGAACGGTTACGTCGATTCCAACTAAAAATGAACCCATTGAAATGTGCATTTGGTGTGTCCTCAGGAAAATTCCTAGGGTTTATAGTTCGACATCGAGGAATTGAGATTGATCAGTCTAAGATCGAGGCCATTCTAAAAATGCCGGAGCCAAGAAACATCCATGAGTTGAAGAGTCTCCAAGGAAAGTTGGCCTATATACGGAGATTTATTTCTAACTTAGCGGGCCGATGTCAACCATTCACCCACTTAATGAAGAAGGATACATCATTCTATTGGGATAAAGCTTGTACTAATGCCTTCAACAAGATAAAAGAATACTTGTTGAACCCACCTGTCCTTCGAGCACCGGTACAGGGACGTCCACTTATCCTCTATATTGCGGCTCAAATACGTTCCTTAGGAGTGTTGTTGGCACAACAAAATGATGAAGGCAAGGAAAGTGCTCTCTACTACCTTAGTAGGACATTAAATGGGGCTGAACTGAATTATTCCCCAATAGAGAAGACATGTCTAGCATTGATGTTTGCAATAAAGAAGTTAAGGCATTACCTCCAAGCGCATTCAAGTAAGATTAATCTCCCAAGCTGACCCCCTCAAGTACATCATCTCAAGACCAGTATTATCAGGAAGATTGGCAAAATGGGCTTTATTGCTTCAAGAATTTAAAATTGTCTACGTCTCACAAAAAGCTATCAAGGGGCAAGCACTAGCTGATTTTCTGGCTGATCATCCTATTCCCGATGAATGGAAGTTTTCTGAAGACCTACCCGATGAGGATGTTCTGTTTATTGAACTGTCAGAACCATGAAAAATGTTCTTTGATGGCGCAGCACGACAAGATGGAAGCCGGTGCTGGGGTTATATTCATCACACCAAAAGGGGAGGTCTTGCCTTTCTCCTTTTCACTTACCAAATGTTGTTCTAATAACATGGCTGAATATCAAGCTTTGATTCTTGGGTTGGAAATGGCAGTGAATATAAAAATGTCTCGCCTTAAAGTTTTTGGTGATTCTCAATTAGTCATCAGACAACTCCTCTCACTATATGAAGTCAGGAAGCCAGAATTCATCCCATATCACAAGTATGCACTTAAACTGATAACATCACTTGATTGTGTCACTTTAGAACATGTACCATAAAAAGAGAATAAGCAAGCCGATGCCTTAGCAAATCTGGCATCAACACTAGCATCATGTAGTGAGGAGATAAAAGTCCCTGTATGTCAAAGATGGGTCGTTCCACCACTAAGCCATGACATAGAAGAGAAAGAACAAGTGGGCGTAGTTTCTGTCTACGAGATTGAAAGAGAAGACTGGCGTCAGCCGCTTATCGATTATTTGAGACATGGAAAACTACCTAAAGACTTACGCCATAAGACAGAGGTGAGGCGGAGAGCTTCTCGCTTTATATACTTCCAAGGCACTCTTTATCGACGCTCTTTTGATGGAATTTTTTTGCGCTGTCTCGGAGAAGAAGAAGCAACAAAAGCACTAGAAGAAACTCACTCAGGGATTTGTGGAGCACACCAATCAGGCCCTAAACTTCACTTTCGGATCAAAAGAATGGGATATTACTGGCCAACAATGGTGAAGGATTGCATAGACTATGCTAGAAAATGTCAAAGTTGTCAATTGCATGCTAATTTGATCCACCAGCCACCCGAGCCTTTACACCCGACAGTTGCCTCTTGGCCCTTTGATGCTTGGGGACTTGATGTGGTAGGACCATTGCCGAAAAGCTCCGGGGGGCATCTTTACATATTAGCTGCAACAGATTACTTCTCTAAGTGGGCAGAAGCTGCAGCATTAAGAGAGGTTAAGAAAGAGACAGTTGTAAGCTTCATCCGAACAAACATCATTTACCGTTATGGGGTACCAAGACACATCATAACCGATAATGGAAAGGAATTCTACAATACAGCCATGAACAAGTTGTGTGCACAGTTCAGTTTCAAACAACATAACTCTTCTATGTACAATGCTCCGGCTAATGGTTTGGCGGAAGCCTTTAACAAGACTTTATGTAACATTCTCAAGAAGGTGGTGAATCGCTCGAAGAAGGACTGGCATGAGAGAATTGGGGAGGCGCTATGGGCTTATCGTACTACATTCCGAACACCAACTCAAGCTACTCCATACTCCCTGGTATATGGGGTTGAAGCTGTTCTTCCACTAGAATGTCAAATTCCATCTTTAAGAATTGCGATCCAAGAAGGACTTTCCAATGAAGACAATGTTCGCCTACGCCTTGAAGAGCTTGAAGCTTTAGATGAAAAACGTCTTGAGGCACAACAACGACTGGAATGTTATCAAGCACGACTTTGTAGAGCTTTCAACAAGAAGGTGCAACCACGCTCCTTTCAAGAAGGGGATCTTGTCTTGGCAGTACGACACCCGATAATCATGTCAAAACGCATGGGCAGCAAATTCCTCTCCAAATGGGATGGCCCTTATGTGGTTCAAGAAGTCTACACCAATGGAGCTTACAAGATTGTTGATGGAAATGGATTAAGGATTGGGCCTATCAATGGCAAATTCTTGAAAAGATACTATGCTTGAAATCTGATGTAGCTCCTGGCCCGCACGAGCTAAAACTATGAAAGGCAAAAAAAAAAAAGACAAAACAAAAATGCGAACTACGTTATGACTTGATCCTTTTATCCATAAAGGTACGTAGGCAACTTGGAATTCATTCCAAGTACAATTCATGCAAAAAAAAAAAAAAAGTTTTGAACTACGTTGTGACTTGATCCTTTATCCATAAAGGTACGTAGGCAACTTAGAAATTATTCTAAGTACAATCACACCATCCTTTAAAGTTGTTTGAACCAATATGATTGTTCACGTAGAGAAAAGGGACAAATAAACCTCAAAACACAATCGTAACATGGAAATCTAGGTAACAAGACACAAGCGAAGGCAAAATATAGACTTTATTAATAGAAAGAAGAATTCTATTACATAAAGTATGTAGCCTCAACAGAAAGTCATAAGCCGATGTTACCAAAACAAAAAAAAAATCCAAAGCATAATAAACCATTATCATACTACGGTTTCCAGTTATGTCCTTCCATCTCATTTTGTTTGGTCTCCAACAATCCTTTTAATTTTTGAAGAATGGCTGCGTCAGTTTCACTTATCACAGGGGAAGAGGATAGTGTGGTGATCTCTGTTCGAATGCCGGAGGTGATGATTTTTCTCTCAGAAAGCTTTTCATCACACGCCTTGAGAGATGACTCTAATTCAGTCTTCTTGCTCTGCAACTCCATCAATTGTCCTGTTATTTTTGTTATCTCAGCATGAGTAATAGAAATAGATGTAGATGCCTCCTCTTCAAAAGCTTCTGAATTTTTAAGTTGCACTTCAAGCTTTTCAACATCTAAGGCTCATTGCTCTGATGTCATCATAGGAGATAATGAAGACTCTAAGTGAATGAACTTTTTAGCATCCTCAATCACCTCGGTCACCATTCTTCTGATAGAAGAGCAATCAACCTTTATATCTTCAATGGAGAGGAGGATCTTCTCAACTTCACCAGCCAGGTTAGGAATATAATGGATCGGTGTACGAGCAATCTTATTTCTGATGCTCTCCCAACACTTGATAGCAAATTCAGATCTTATCTCTCCTATTATGTCATCAACACAATACCTAGTGACTCCTGAAGGCTCAAAGGCAGTAGTAGGTCCAAGATTATGCAAGTTGGTCGCTATATTAAAGATTGGTTGAGGTGGATTAGGTTGCCCATGTGGTAAACTGAATGAAGGTTGAGAGTTTCCAATCCCAGCAGCTAAAATATTGTAAGGGTTAGGGCTAGCAACAGAAGCAACACTCATTTCTGGCCCAATATACATATCAAAGTCATTCCCCAAGTCTTGTTGACCAAGCTGAGACATACAAAAAAAGGGAGTTAATATATGACAAATAACATGAATTGAAAAAAAAAAAGAAGGAAAGTGTCAAACCAGTTCATCAATATTGTCTGGCATGATTGATGCACTAGGGACTCCAGGAAGAAAACCCGAGCTGCAAGGATTGAACACTTTTTTGGTACGTTTTAAACGTTTCCAAAGATGATCACTGTTTTCATGCTCACTGTCCTCAACATTTAAGATCGCTTCAACATTATCTTCCTCCTCCTGCTACATGCATATCCTTATGAAGCATCTCAATAAAAAAAAAAGAGGAATTAATAAGGCACATAAAAAAAGGAGACGAGTATTTATTTACCAATTGTGGAGAAAAGGATTGTGCACTCCTTTCCTTTGCCCCTAAGGAGTTAGAGGATTTCTTATTAAGATGATCTTTTGAAATACTCACTCTCTTTACACTAGGAATCACAAGTGGTGTCCTATTTATGTGGGCAGATATTCGAGTACCATCTTCCTTGCCTAAATCAACATCAACTACCCGCTTGTCTCTTTTATAGGTAGGAGAAGATCGTTTTTTTTTGGTTAAGAGAGGGTCATTCTTCTTTTCTTTTGTCTTTCGTGATACTATGGCAACATTAGCAGGACTTTTAAGAATGATCTTCATCTCTGGAGAACAAACTTTGGACCACCTCGGAGTCCACCAATCCATGTAACGTTTAGTTACCAAAGGAAGTTTATCATTTGGGGGCAACGGAAGCTTGCACTGGGAATGAGTTTTGAGTTTGGTAAAACTATGCCAAAGTTGAGATACATCCTCCAAGGTTGGGACTCCAGTTCTCCCTCCAAAGTCACAGGGAATATGTTGGCAAAACCCAAATTGTCTACTGAATCTATCAGGAAAGTAAGATTCAATAATAAAAGTATCATCATAACGAAGAGTCAAATAGCCAGATCGAATACACATAAAGTAGTCACTCTCGAGGATGACAAGTTGCCATCATCATATAAGACCCCCAACTTTAGCAGGGGAAGTAATGCAGGAAATATGACTCTCTTGGGATCTCTGAAAAGAGCATGTGCTTGAGATTCATTGAAATGTTTTGCCAACCCCATGCCGACATATTTCGTCATCCCAACTAACTTGGTAGGGCTAATTGTTGTTTGATGGGTGCCAAATTTTTCTGCAAGCCAACTGCTGAGAAAATGAATAGGAAAAAGGATATCTCGTGCGGTCACACTTAATGCAGATTGGACTTCCTTTAGACCTTTGAAGATACTTGCTAGAACTGGTATCGCAAGAGAGAATTGCCTTCCAGCTGCCATCATGGATGCTACTTTGAAAGTACTAGGATGAATGAAACCAACATCCTTGCTAGGAAATACAAATTTGCATAGCCAACATGAAAGAAAAGCTGCTAAATAAACTTCATCCTAAATATGAGAAGGGACATTAAGCTCCTTAAAAGGATGAATGAATTTGCTGGAGCGAACACGAGACTTATCAATTGAGCCAGAGGATAGTTAGTCTTATTGGATCCGCTAGACTTGCCTACAGAAAAAGGTACCTTGTATCTCGAGTCATCTCGAAACCAGAAATCTACCCAATCTTGAAGGGTCATTACATGGTCACCATCAATGGTCTGACATTCTTTATGAAAGGCGATGAATAGGTACTTGCAGCTCTTTGGAAGAAAAGAACGTCATTTCTTGTCAGCTTCATTAAGTTCATCAGCAGAAGGGATGACTTCATCATAAAAAGTGCCAAAAATAAGAAGGCCGCTACATGATTTTAGCTCCCAAAGAGATATAGACTCCTCGCCATTTGGGGTAGATAACGTGTTGGTAGCAGGATTCCAATGGTTATAAAAAGAAAGGATAACATTCATCTGCCAGTCATATGTAAAAAGGGATGCAAAAATAGTGTCTCGAATATGTGCCCTCTCGAGGATTGGCTCGTAATGTTTCAAAACATCTTCCGTCCATTCCCAATACTTGGGAGTATACTCAAATGTATCGGAGATTGGGAAATAATCCTTTCAAGTAGCATTTCCATCACATTTATGATAGTCTAATGACGACAAATCAGCTAGAAAAGTTATTGAATGTGGAAAGGAGGATTGAAGTTGTAAAACTGATTGAGGCAAACCACCATGACCATAAAGTTCATAAGAAGTCTCCAATGACCAGGAAGTCAAATGCTTGATGCTTTCGGAAGACCGCTTCTTAGCAAATGGACCAATGGCAGGTTCATATACGCGAAGGCTTGTTCGACGATACTTCTCATCAATTACTAAGAATCTTTTAGTAGAAGAAGAAGAATTCCTGAAAAGCACCATCTAAAAAGAAAAGGAAGACATATAAAAATGCATGAATTAGATGCATATTTGAAAAAAAAAAAGAGGGAGAGAATAAGAACTTACCTTGATGAAGAGCCAAAGAAAAGTAATGCTCCAATGTTGATGACGTGTTAAAAACAACAACCGTGACCCTTAAGAAACAACTCGTCAAGCACCAAGGCTCGTGAAGTATTATGGCAAGAGAATTCAGATCACCCAAAGAAACCTGCAACCCTGAAATAAGAATAGATGTTAATTAAGGGAAATAGACGGGTTCACCAATAAATCAATCAGGCTTAGTCAAGTCTATTTCAATAACAAGTTTGCGTCATCGATCATGCAGTTGTAGAAGCAAAAAAGGTTGTTTTTGGTTAACACACAGTGTCAACAATATGCTATTCCTCAACATTGAAAAGCTGCAGGAAGAATCTATAAGACTAGGCGCGCAAACAACATTGATGGTAGAATTGCTTTGGCCTCCATGTGCAAATTCTAGGTCCGTAAAAAAATATATGATTTGAGGCGCCTTGAACTAGCAGCTTTCACAAAAGTAATCCAGAGCCGGGAGAGCATATATATCATATAACTCATCAAATTCAGGGTTGATAGTATATCATAATTTGTGGTGCCAATGATTAGAGAGCATTGATGACAAGGATGTTGAATCTCTTGCAACAACTTCAACCGTAAACACGCCTGATGGACAAGGAAATCATAGTTCTAGATCACCACTGGTTGGAAGATCACGTATACTCATGCATCATAAAGCCTTAGAAACTTTGGAAATTCTTCCACGGTTGGTTTATTATACACACAGTTGAAATCCAAGTTGAGATTGTATTATTGACAATGGTAAAAAAGGAATAATCATGTGAATCTGCCTACAACAGACGTTGCTTCCAATTTCATAGACGTTCGAATCAAGATAATATGATCATAATGAAGGTTGTTTTACGAGCTTTGGTTAAGAGTTTACAGATTACTTCACCTGCATAAACTTAGAATTGTGTCCTGCATATATACAAAAAACAAAAGGAAGAAAACCCGCAATTGTAAAACAAATACTGGAGAGCTATGCATACCTGCTAGGACTGTCGGCTGATGCTGAGAGCTGCTAGGGTGGATGCTATACGGCTAATGAAGGAACAAAAGGACTGCTGTGTGGAGGCTGCACTGTTAGTGAAGAAACAGAAGTATTGCCAGGTTGATGCTACACGGTTAATAAAAGAGCAACAGGAAGTGCTGCGTGGTGGGTAACAGGAAAAGAGCAATGTAATGTTCTTTTATAGCCGCCTCAGTGACTCTTTCCTAATCTAAAACAAAGTCTTTTCTTATTCTAGGAAAGCAAAGTCGACTTCCAGTACAAGAAATTGTGTTGGTCTCTTTCTTAATAATTCATTCACGTTGGATAATTCATTCAAAAAAAAAAGGGCCAATTAAGCTAAGTCAGGCTATCAGTATGGGAGGATCTTTTGTTTACTCTTAGCAGCTAATTCACTCTAAGCAATTCATTTAGAAAAGAAAGTCAACTAAACAAAAGCAATTTACGTGAAAAGTTGTTTTGTTCTCTGGACATTCTTCCAGGAAAAGGTTGAAATTAATTAAGGATGGAGGGCACGGTTCCCAAAGCAGTGAGAAAAGAGAGTTGCAACTTTCATAACATAACTTGTTGACCGCTACTCGGAATCACAAACAGATTGCGTTATTGGATTCAGAATAACGAGATCTTTAAAACAAGATGTTACAGTGACCATTTTCAGTGGAAAAAAAAATTCATGCAGCACCGGTCAAAGTGTTGGTTGTTATTCGGGTATAAAGATAAATTTTGTTTGGTCCTGCATATGCAGCAGTTTCAAATGAGCAATTGGACCTGAATATTCTATCATTTGATCTGATAAATCTCAATCAAGATTGATCCATAAATTTTCAATTTTTGATTATCATATTTTATTTTCACAATAAGATTTATCTGCTTGTTGTGAAAATCTAATATGATCAAATCAAATTTTAGTCGGAAATTTAAAACCCTCACAGTCATATTTTTCCAGACATGCCCACTTGTTCCAAAAGTAAGTGAACTTGTCTCGAGGGGGCATCTGTAGAAACACAAATGTTCCACCAATCAAATTTCACCATATGTTATTTTATTCTTTAAAATAAAGGATAAAATAAAATTGAAATAAATGACATGGAAAACAAATGAGCCTTCAAATATTTCTTGGCCAATGAAAAGTTGACACTTGAGATGAGATATTCAAGATATCTTATCATAAAGGCAAGATTCCGTCAATAAAGACCAACCAATGAAATTATGCCACGTGGCATTGGAAAATGACCTGAGAGCCCCTACAGATCTCTATAAATAGAAGGCCTCAACCTAAAGGCAGGGGATTGGATTCCAGGAGATACAAATTTTCTTCAAGACTCTCTCTCTCTCTCTTCAAGCAAGGAAGCTCTCTCTCAAAGAGTTCTCAAGCCTCCTTCATCTACACTTGAAGTTTAACAAGAACGAAGCTCTGTTGGATCAAGCCAAAACACCCCATAAGAGTTCTTCAACAACACTTTGAAGACAAATCAAGGTACTCTTCAAAGCATCAAATCAAAATATCTCGCTTCACAATACACGCCCAAATTCGTGTTCTTGCAAAGCACAAATCTTAGCTTGATTACTCAAATAAATCAAGTCACCATATATCAAATCCAAGGGAAGAATCAGAGGATTTCCATATTCTTTGGAAAGAATATATTACATAGAGATTGTACCCATTCATATATTTAATAAAATCATATATTTGTACACGTGTGCTTGTTTAATTTCAGGTACACAAAAATTGTGTCTACAGTAGTTTATGTACATAATATTATTAATTAATCTATCCATTAACCTTACAGAAACAATTCATATTCTAAAGTTGGTGCATAGATATCACATATGCCCAACTTGTTAAGACAATGATTAAAACTTTGGCTAGACATTGCCTTGGTTAACACATCGGCAAGTTGTTCTTAAGATCGAACATGAAGTATTTTTCTTTTAATTTTTTCTTTGATAAAATGTGTATCCACCTCAACGTGTTTAGTCCTATCATGTTGGACAGGGTTATGAGCGATATCACATGCCGCCTTACTATCACAATATAATTTCATAGCATTTGTCTGTTCAACAAGTAATTCTTGCATCAGATTCCTGATCCATAATAACTTGCAAATTGCCTTAGCCATCCCCTTGTATTCGGCTTTGGTCGATGATCTAGCCACTACTTCTTGTTTTTTACTTTGCCAAGTGACCAAATTTCCCTCTATGAATGTAAAAATCCGGATGTAGATAGTCGATCCTCTATTGACCCAACCCAATCAGCGTCGGTGTACCCTTCAATATTTAAGTTTTCTCCTTTCTTAAACAAAATTCCTTTACCTGGAGATGATTTCACGTACCTCAAGACACGAGTAACAAACTTCATGTGTTCTTCGCTTGGAGAGTGCATGAATTGATTGATCACACTTAAAACATACACTAAGTCAGGTTTGGTATATGCAAGATACATTAATCTCCCCACTAGTCTTTGATATCTCTCTTTATTAGTAGGGATTTGTTGTGGATGTATACTGAGTTTCAGATTTTCTTCTATAGGAGTACTGATTGGGCTACATGTTGTCATGCCTGTTTCTTTTAGTAAATCCAAGGCATCCTTTCGTTGAGACAGAAATATTTCTTCTTTCGATCTTGATACTTCAATGCCAAGGAAGTATTTTAAATTGCCAAGAGACTTCATTTTGAATTCCTGAGCAAGATGGATTTGTAATGCCTCTTTTTCCTCAGAATCATTACTCGTAACTATCATATCATCAACGTATATAATGAGAGTTGTGATTGCCTTTTTATTTCCTTTTAAGAAAATGGTATGATCTGAGTTGCTTTGTTTGTATCTAATAGACTTCATAAATTTGGTGAATCTTCTAAACCATGCTCTAGGAGATTGCTTCAACCCATATAAGGATTTCCTTAGTCTGCATACATGTGTGCTTCCTTGGGTTTGCAATATACATCCAGGAGGTAATTCCATATATACTTTTTCTTGAAGATCTCTATGCAAGAACGTATTTTTTACATCAAATTGGTATATGGGCCGGTCAAGGTTCACAGCTAGGGATATTAGGATCCGTACAGTATTGATTTTAGCCACTGATGCAAAAGTTTCTGTATAATCAATCCCGTAAGTTTGAGTATATCCTTTGGCAACCAGCCTTGCTTTAAATCTTTCAATGGTACCATCCATTTTATGTTTAATGGTAAACACCCACCTGCATCCAACCGGTATTTTTTCTATGGGTAAGTCAACCACTTCCCATGTTGAATTCTTCTGAAGAGACCTCATTTCTTCATTCATAGCTTCTTTCCATTTAGGATCTTTTAGAGCTTCCTGTACACTATTATAAATAGATATATCAGATAATTGTTGCATAAAATTTTTATTTTCCTTAGACAGCCTATGATAGGATACAAAATTATTCATAGAGTAATGTAGTTTAAAAGTGAAGAGTGGTTCTTAGTCATTTCTGGGTTTTTCTCGTGTAGTTCTATGGGGTAGAATTTTAAGTTGACTTTCAAAACTTACCTGAGGTTCGTGCATAGATTCATATTCAAAGGTCTCTTGATTTGTTGGCACATTATACATAGGGAAAGCTGATGGCTGGGTTCTGATTGCCTTACTTCTGTTTGGTCTTCAGTTTATGGTTGCGGCTCTAGTTGTATCATTTTGTTTGAAGCATGTGGCTGAGGTTCGGTGTAATAATTTTCATTTATAACATCCAAGTGATACAGGTGGTCTTTGGGAGCCTGTAAGTTACCTTGGTTGTCCTCGTCACTGATCATTTCAGGAGTGGAGTAATACATTTTATCTTCATAAAATATGACATCAAGAGTAACATATAGTTTATGGGTTGGAGGATGATAATTGTTGGTTAAATTTGCAAGTGCACAAATCGTAACAAGTAATAAAGTGATGAGTAGAGTATCGTCCCACGAGGATTTGTAAAAGTTACTACTAATTATCAAAGTCTTTTAAATTATGATCTATTTGAGGAATCGAATGAGATAGTTTATGAAACAAAAATTAATGATTAAAAAGTAACAGCTAATTGATTAAATATTAATTAATTCAATTGTACTGGTTCTAGGATTTCTGACTTACCGTAACTATGCCTATGTGAACTTTCTCGATTAAATTAATTACTCCTAATGTTGATAATCAGGTTTTTCTAATGTAAATATTAATCTCTCTCGAGCATCAATAAATTATTTCGACAAACAAATTTCATATACTCTACGAAAGTTCTAAACTTGTCGAAATTTATTAAGTACTGTAAAACCTTTAACGATTACAAAAGTTCCTAGGATATCTCTATCCTATAGATTTCTTAAGGTATTTCAAACAATAGCTAAAACAATTATTACTTCTCAGTTTCAAATTGAATTCTAAATCATGCAAATGTTGGCCAAACACACGCAAGCATTACACATAGAATGAAATACTCAACATCTTAATGTAATAATTCAATCGAAGAAATTGTTCACATATTCATATTAAGGTTACATCAAAAATCCCAGAATAAAAGTCTACTCCATAGTTAAATTAAAGAGAAACAAACTTGATACGATGAACATCACTCAAAAGCAGAGAATTTCAGCGGAATAGATAGGTGTCCTCCCGGTCTTCAATATTTTTGCCTTTGTTCTTTTTTTTGTTCCCTTTGGTGCCGCCTCCTCTCTTTTTCTTTTCTATGTTGTAGGGTTTCTAATTTGTCCTCTCTCCTCCTTTTTCTTTTTTTATATTGTGGCTTTTCTACCCCTGCAGTAATGAGGAAAGTTTCCTTTTCTGCATTAAATTCCTTCCTACTCAGACATTGCGGGCCCGATTTAAGGTAGAATACGTGCGAATTCAAAGATCTATATTTCTCGAGAGATTGTAGAGAATCAAATTTTCTTTCCAACGAAACTGATCTTGCAATTTTTGGACATCTGAGCGTTGAGATAAGGGCCATAAACCGAAACAGTCTTTGCAGTGCAGGAATTTCGGGCTGGTTCAATCCTTGTTTTTCAACTCGCTTTTTGGGCTTCGAAACAACAAAACTGAGTTATATGCCCTTCATATGTTTTGTAGACCTTCATCTCAGCTATTTGAAAATGGTTACGAACATCCGGAACTAAATTGTATAGCTTCTTTGCAGCACATGATGAATCACTATTCAGTTTCACTGCCCGGCTCTGCCTGTTCAGTAACCTAAGATCTGAAAACACATTAATTTCCCACGAGGTCAATAGTTCAAAAGGGGATTCAAAATTCTAATTTTCTTGTGCAACATATCCAAAATATTTAAAAATCAAGCATGAATAGCAGAAAATATATATGCTAAAAATTCCCTTATCAATAACAATGGTAACCTTTTTTATGTTGTCATAACCAACAAAGACACATTTGAGTGCCCGAGGTTCCAACTTGTTTCTTAATGGCTTGTGGAGATGAACAAATGTTGTTCAACCAAAGACTTTTGGTGGTAGATTCGACACAGTAGGTGATTTTATGGCATCTTGAAAAACACTTAATGGAGTCTGAAACTGTAGCATACTTAATGGTAGTCTGTTGATGAGGTATGTTGCTGCTATAATGGCTTCAAGTTTGGTAAATTAATACATCAATTAAAACATTTTAAAAAATAACATGGAAAGTTGTACATGGTAATGTATTCTTGACTTGTGAGCACTAAATATAATTTTTAACTTTTGTAGATAGTAAAAAAGACTGACATGATTTTTAATAAAAAAGAAAAGAAAAAAAAAACAAGAACATAACAAAAATACACCAAATATCTAATAATAACATTATTAATATTATTATTAAAAACAAATTAATAAAAAAAACAATACTAGAAAACATCATCAATAATTACTAGAATGGGCTACAAAAGCTACCCAAAGCAAAGAAACACTAACATTTGAGGTGACCGTGCATCAGACTCTGATACTTAAAAAGCAGTTCTTGATGTAGCCAAAGAAGAGTTTACAGACTTTATGGCACCTAATGGCTACGGTTTCTTTGGATGGACAGCTCCTTCCATTGACAAGACAGGATCAATATCCATGCAGGAGAATGCACATGGAAGGGTGGTTGGAATTGAGAGTGGCTTAGTTTTATTAAAGCATAAATAAAATGGAGATTTTCAATTCTCTATTTGTCGGTGGAGAACAGTACTAGAACACTGTGTAGCATAACGAAGCCTATGATAATTAATGTGCTTCCCATGAAATTAAAGCTTTGAAACTAATATCTTGTGTTCTTTTTACTCTGACAAAAAAACTAAAAGTTGTTAGACTTTACAGCTGCTTCTGCCCAGAAAGCTTGGCATTGTCGGGTGGTACAGAGGAGACTCCAGTTGCAATTTTCATTTGTTTGGCCATTCTTTAATTCCTTTTACATGGGATGCAAAAACAAGAAGGAAAATAACAAGAAGTGCTGTGAATATAGAATAAAAATATTTTGAAATAATATCTGGGAATTCATTTTTACAGCACATAATTGATATTACTGTAACATAGCAGTAGCAAAGGAATATATATTTGTCCTCACGCAAGCATAGATGCATGTATCGAAGGGGGGCCAGAGATTTAGCAAGATTAAAGGCATATGTCCATACCTTTTCACAAACTGGTTAGTTTTCCTCTGCGGATGAGAACTGGAATCTTCTTGTAGACTGGGTTCATCTGCAGAAGCAAATCACTCTTTCCGTTGCTCAAGTCCTGTTCACTACACTCATACTTGCCCAGAAATTCAACAGTGTCACCTCATCAGCGATTGTTGAAGTGAAAAAAAATATGGCAATTAAGATCATAAATAGTAGAAAGCAAGACTTTATAGCAGACTTGCTATCTTCATCTGCAGAGTGTATGTGGTTGTGATAAATCGTGGAATAAGTTGCTAAGCTATAGGCTAATCAAGGATATTAGTAAATAGTATGAACTATACTTTATATTCTTTACTCAAGCTTTAATGTTTTTGCCATGCGTCTATTTTTTATTAAAAAAAAAGTTAAGGAATTTAATTACATCTAAAGACATTAAATTTGTCTAGTTTTCATGCAAAGAATTTCTATGGATGATAACCTGCAAGTTTTGCTGGAAGAATCAGATTGCTAAAATTCAAAGATTTCATATACGAAGAAGAAATGGCTTCTCGACAAGAAAATGAGATTCGGAAGAAAACTATGCGTCTATATATTATTATAATAGCAATACGGTTTAAAGTGATTTTCTATTAGAAATATATTATTATAGTATTTTTTATTTTTTAATATCGACATATCAAAATAATATATAAAAACATATATTAAAACAAATTTATTTTATGCAAAAAATTAAAATAAAAATTAAATTTTAAGAGAACATGATTTGCACCGCGTTCCAGATATGCTCCATAGGGTTGCCCTACCTGTAGTGCCTTGAAGTTCGGGTGTGTTTGGTATTGCAGTAATTGTTTTGGTTGTGGTTTGAAAAAAAATTGTTTTTATAAAAAGTACTTTTAGTTGAGGTTAGTTTGAAAAAATATATGTTTGATTAAAACTGTAGTTGAAATTGAGGTTGAACAAAAAAATAGTTTAATGTGTTTGGTTAATAATGCTTTTGAAATTGATGTTATAAAATAATTTTTAAAAAATATATATTAATATTGATGGTTTTTAATTTAAATATTGTTGATTTGACTATTGCTATTATATCATGAAATAAATAATAGTTTATATAAAATATTTTTTATTTTTCAATTAAACTATCTACAATTCCATCATGTATGAAATACATTCGACAAGGACTATAATTTTCACAAATTTCTTAAGAGCACAACAATATTAGGTAAAAATATAATCAAGAACAAAATTGAAATTGCGATCAAATTCTTCAAATGCTATGTCATCAAGCGATCTCTGTCTAATTTATGTAGAGTCATTGAATAATATTTAACACTAATTTTTCAAATAAAACACAATTAAAAATAAAAATAGTATATTTTTTATTTTGTTGGGTCAAAACCTAGTATAATATATTTTTAATTTTGAATCGAACTGATCCAGCTAGAACAGTGAAGGCATGCTCCACTGTTAATTGAAAAAAACTCATGAACAGTAAAGCCATGCTACATGCTCTACTGATCATGAGTTTTCTCAGCACAGAAACAGCAAAAAGCTGCTTAAACATGTAGCATATCCAATGTTGGTAATAGACCCTACCAGTAAAAAATTGTTTTTAAACCATTACCAAACAACAATATTTGAAATAAGAATATTTGTGGCTGCGCAGCCACAATACCAGATGCTCAAAACTTCCTGGCATGTGCAGCATTAGCAGGTAGCCCAAGTCAATGGACCTTGACCAAAATACACAAGGCCTGATGAGTCACAGCCTGCAGCTCCTTTGCAGGATGATCAGTGATCATGAATGCAGCTTGGAGAAAAAGAACAAAAGTTGCAGGGAGTTGTTCACTGCCAACCAGATCTTGACACAAGTTTCATTAATTAATACATATTATATCATAATCACCGACTTGAAGTTCAACTTTACGGGGAGAAAACCAAATCCCAAGTCAGGCACGAGGAGCCCAGATTTGGTGGTTTCCACATTCGAATAGGGTACGTACGTATGCATGGAAACACAAGGCAGGCACATTAACTGTCTGCCCTCCTTATTTAAAACATAAATCACTCAGAACACAAGAACAACTTCTTAACAGGAAAGGGCACATGCCTCTGCATGTTGTTCTTTCTTCTACTAAAGACCAAACGTCTTCATCAGCATCAGAACGAAATCATAGACCTTTTGTGGATCTTCAAGGGCCTTGGATACAGTCTCTTTCTGCAAGCACCTCTTACAGTAAGCAATCAGCTTCGGACACTCGGCCTCTATATATGTTGAAGTTTCCGATGGTCTCATAGGCATAAAACCAGGAATAATTTTTTAAATAATTTTTTTAAATTTTTTTAATGAAACAACCGTGTTCTAAAGATATCATAATCATCTACCAGTAAAATAATCTCAACACATTATTTTAATAAATAGTGAAAACAGTACGACAAGACAGGGCAAAGAGCCGAAGACAACACAAACTCTGCCAGGCCGAGTCACAACGATGTGCTCCTATGCTCCAGCATCATAATAGAACAACAGAAGAGAAGGCACAGCCACGAAGAGCTCGCTTTATTCGAAAGAAAAAACAACTCCACCATGAGGAAATCATACTGATCGTCTGCTCAGGGATGCATTTGTGTTTCCTCTTAATCCACCCGAAGCGTCTTCCTGCGCTCCAAGACGTACTCGTACACCTTTTTGGGGTCTTCAAGAGACTTGGATACACTCTCCTTTTGCATGCATCTCTTAGCCCATGCAATGATCTTGGGGCACTCTTTCTCTATGTTGAAGTTTCCACATTTCTCATAGGCATAAAACCAGCAGTAGAAAGGAACGAACGCCACATCCACATACCCAAGCTTCTCTCCGCCGTAATAAGGCTTGTCTCCGAGCTCTCCTTCCAGCAGCTTGAGGCACTCGATAAAATCCTTTTTTGCTCCCTCCAGTTCTTCTCCTTTCGTTGTCCATATCTTCCTAGTAATCTCATACACCTGAAATTAAGATTCATAGCACAGTATATTGTAAAGCGGACTAGAACAAAAGACCTTGCAAAGTCCAGTTCCCATGCATACGTACGTACCTTCTTGTCAATAAAATCTGCCCAGAATCTGGACTGGGCTCTCTGGTAAGGATCAGAAGGCAGAAGAGGGGCATTTCCCATCCATGCTTCGTCAACGTACTGAACAATAATCAGGGAATCACAGACTGCTTTTTCATTGTGGAAGAGAATTGGGCGCTTCTTGCAGACTGGGTTCATCTCAAGAAGCAATGCACTATAGTCCCTCGAGTTCTCATCACTGTACTCATACTTGACTCGCTTCTCTGCCAATGCTATTCTCACTCTTACACCAAAAGGGGAGCCTGCAAAATGTTCCGGCGCTAGTGCCACCTCATCAGCCATTGTTGTTGTGAAAAGGAGTAAAACTGAATCACAGATAGTTTTTTCTCGCGTTTCAGAATGGCTGTGCTCTTGATAGTGGAGAGTAGAAATCTTTATAGCATATCTATCTTTGCAGAAAGATGTGGTAGAAATAAAGAAGTGGAAAATGTGCTGTGGTCGTACTGCCCGGGGGCAATTAGATACCATATCACAGTTTCATGTTTGTTCCTTTCTATGTCTTCAACTAAATCACGCCATCCAGTCAATGATTCCTGAAAAATAGACAAGGAAATCTCAAAGTTAATTACCCCTGACAAAATGAGATAATTATTCATAAATTTGAGAAATTATCACCGGAATTCATATTATGTACGATCAATTTTATTAAGGTGATTGTGTTGGGAAAATAAAATATATATGATATCGATAACAAGAGTATTTCTTATGTGATTTTATTATTATTATTGTTATTTAAAGCAATAATCTTGCCAACAAACTATCTTTGATTAGGATTGTCTTTAATCTTTCTTTTTTTAATAATTAAGCCCTCGTATATGGATTTATATTATTAATGTGGTTACCAGCTGGTACATAAATGTAGTTTGATGATTTGATATCGAATATGCATGCAAGAATTATATTTATACTTTTACTTCAAAAATATATATCAAAAGAAATTAAAATTATTACGTTGGTAAATTGGTTAAGAGCATATATAAGGGACAGTGCAAACCTTGTAAAATTAAATCCCTAACTTATATGAAAAATCTTAATTAGATATCCAATCTATTTCTCATCTAAGTTAGTTTTTCAACATATATATCAATGGATTCTAAATTATATCCTTTCATCATTTTCTAGTTAATAAGACTATTTGATATTCATTTCATGAAACTGGTGATTTCTCTTTTCTATAAAAAACCATCTACTTTCTTAATTTCCTTTGTTCACAATTTAAAAGATACTTTCTTACATTACAAGAAAAGAGTATAACAATTTATCAGACCAGTTCTTCCAAGCTTTCTCAAGCATTGAACCTAATTATATATTGGTCTGATGATTTATTAAACTCAACTCTTCTAGGCTAAACCAAATGTAAAGTCTACGAGTATAAATATTTTTTGAGGTTTTCTTTAAAATTTCAGTGTAATGTTTTTTAATTTAAGCATAAAAAAATTCATTAATTAACTAAAAAAACTTTTTGCGATACTAGATCCTATCTACCAACTATCTTAATTAAAAAGAATGAATTAGATTATCTAAATAATAAAATTAATCAATTATTTAATATATAAATTTTTATTTTCAAGCTACTTGAATTTATACAAATTAAAAATTTATAGATATATTGGAAACCAAATTGAGAAAATGAAAATATTGAAAACCTAATCGAGGTTGTGTCCTTAGATTTGAAACTTTATCAGGTTTTGCCTAAAGAAAACTAAGGATAGCTTTGGTAATTTCAAGTCAATTTATACACGATTTGTTTTTGCCATGGGTCCATGTGTCAGAGTCACGGGAAGCTCGAATGTGGAAACAACCATATCTGGGCTCGAAACGCTTTTTCAAAAAAAACTTGCAATCATTTTTGAACATCAAATTATTGTTCTTGAGAACTGACTATTCACGTGTCAACAACATATTTCTGAACATCAAATTATTGTTCTTGATGAAGCCAAAGAAGTGCTTGCAGAGTTTACGGCTACGGTTTCTTTGGGTGGGGTATGCCTAGGAAGGTGGAGACTCCTTCCATTGATAAGACAGGAGAATGCAGATGGAAGGGTTGGAATTGAGAGTGGCTTAGTTTTATTAAAGCATAAATAAAATGCAGATTTTCAATTCTCTATTTGTTGATGGTCTTTTCTTAAACCAAGTGAAGAAAAGAAGACACGGAAAGAATAACAAAGAAAGATTGTATTATATTATATTGCCTCTGTATTACATTCCATCACATATATATACACAACGTGCATTGATTACAAGAAAATTTCTAGCTACATCCCTGATATGTCTCCTAAGAATAATGCTGGAATCAACTCATAAAAGGAATAAGAATCATGACAGAAAAGGGAAGAAGGATCGTATCAGATCATATACATATATCTGCCAATACCAAGACCAGATTGCTAGTGGAGAACAGTACTACGCAGTGCTTCTGTGATGCAAATGGTTCTTCGCATGAAAAAGCTTTAGAACTAATATATTTTTTAATTCACACGAAGCACAGTTTACAGTTTACACTGTGTAGCATAACGAAGCCTATGATAATTAAAGTGCTTCCCATGAAATTAAAGCTTTGAAGTACTAATATAAACTAAGCTTTGTTCTTAGACTTTACAGCTGCTTCTGCCCAGAAAGCTTGGCATTGTCGGGTGGTACAGAGGAGACTCCAGTTGCAATTTTCATTTGTGTGGCCATTGTTTAATTCCTTTTACATGGATGCAAAAACAACAAGGAAAATAACAAGAAGTGCTGTGAATATAGAATAAAAACATTTTGAAATAATATATGGGAATTCATTTTTACCGCACCTAATTGATATTACTGTAACATAGCAGTAGCAAAGGAATATATATTTGTCCTCACGCAAGCATGGATGCATGTATCGAAGGGGGGCCAGAGATTTAGCAAGATTAAAGGCATATGTCCATACCTTTTTATCAATAAAATCAGCCAAGAACATGGACCGAGCTCTTTCATGAGGATCAGAAGGTAGCAAAGGAGCCTTGTCCCTCCACACATCATCAATGTACTGAAGAATAATAAGGGATTCACAAACTGGTTAATTTTTCTCTGTGGACAAAAAGTTTTTAGATTTTACAGCTGCTTCTGCCCAGAAAGCTTGGCATTGTAGGTTGGTACAGAGGAGACTCCAGTTGGGATTTTCATTTGTTTGGCCATTGTTTCCTTTTACGTGGGATAAATAAACCTTTTTACTCGAATTTTGTTTTAGGGAAATTAGAATTTGCGTTATACTCTACTACACAATGAATGCTGATCGATTCCGTTATTTGACTCGAATTAAGGATTAATCACATATATGATTAATAATAACAAGAAATTAAAAAATATATAATAAAATGATGTTATTGTTAATTCAGTTTCGTAATAATTAATATTCACTTGAATATATAGGATAACATTTGGGACTAAATTGAAGACTTATCAAAGAATTGGGGACCAAATAAAAACAATTATTTAAAATCTAGGACTAAATTGAAATGGGACTAAACAGAATATAGTAGAACCCAAAACTTAAGTGTGTGCATGCACAAAACAATGTCCTTAAGGATATTTGCTCACGTAAAGTTCCTTAAAGATATTTACCCACATAAAATTGTCCATCAGGATTCAATAGGTTCTTCCTCAAAGGAGGGATGCAGAAACAACAAGAAAAATAATAACAAGAAAATCCAGCAGGTTTAAGTGTTTTAAGTCCTAATTATGTAAAAGTAAATAAAAATATTTTGAAATAATATCTGAGAATTCCTTTTTACAGCACATAATTGATATTACAGTAACATAAATAGCAGTAGCAAAGGAATATATATTTGTCCTCACGCAGGCATGGATACATGTATCGAAGGGGGACCAAAGATTTAGCAAGATTAAAGGTATATCTCCATACCCTTTTATCAATAAAATCAGCCAAGAACATGGACTGAGCTCTTTCATAAGGATCAGAAGGCAGCAAAGGAGCCTTGTCCCTCCACACATCATCAATATACTGAACAATAATAAGGGACTCGCAAACTGGTTTTCCTCTGTGGACGAGAACTGCAATCTTCTTGTAGACTGGGTTCATCTGCATAAGCAAATCACTCTTTCCGTTGCTCAAGTCCTGTTCACTGCACTCATACTTGCCTAGAAATTCAACAGTGTCACCTCATCAGCCATGGTTGAAGTGAAAAAAAATATGGCAATTAAGATCATAAATAGTAGAAAGCAAGACTTTATATCAGACTTGCTATATTCATCTGCAGAGTGTATGTGGTTGTGATAAATCGTGGAATAAGTTGCTAAGCTATAGGCTAATTAGGATACTGGCATGCAAACCCAACAAGATAAAAAGCTTAAATGAGAAATGAGACACACAAGAATTTACGTGGTTCACCCAATTAGGCTACGTCCACGGGCAAGTATAGAAGGATTTTACTAGTAATGTGGGAATTACAACCTCTCTCTATAATAGGAGAACAACTAAGAATCTCTCTATTATTAGGAGAAAACACCTCACTTACTCTCTTACAAATACCTCACAATCTAGTGGGATTACTTTCCCTCTTCACTCTCTCTTATTTCTCTCTTCACTATCTCTTATTCCTCTCTTCACTTGGCATATATAATGCTTGGATGCTTGCCTATTTATAGGCAAGCATCCATGAAGGAGCAAGTGGCCAAGTTGGCCAAGTGGCCAACTATCTTCACATTCTCCCACTTGAAGATTTTGATGATTTAATCAAGTTTTCACACTTGATCATTGTGATTCTTCTATCCTTTCAATACTTGCCATCTTCATGCTGCCTACGTTTCTACTAGGCCATAAGAGGATCTGCACCATATATACTTATCAGTGTTGACTGGTTTGGTCAAAGCATCTGCTGGGTTTTCCTTTGTGTGAACCTTCTGAAAATCCACACTTCCATCTTCCACCACTTCGCGAACAAAGTGATATTGAACATCTATATGTTTTGTTCTTGAATGAAACGCTGGATTTCTTGCAATATGCAAGGCACTCTGACTATCACAATACACAAGAATCTTCTCGTGTTTGTGCCCGAGCTCCTCCATAAGTTTCTTCATCCATATTGCTTCTTTACAAGCTTGTGTAGCTGCCATATACTCAGCTTCTGTTGTGGATAATGCTACAACAGTCTGAAGTTTAGAGACCCAGCTCACAGCTCCTCCTGCAATTATGAACACATAGCCTGTAGTGGATTTTCTTTTCTCAAGGTCACCAGCAAAATCTGAGTCAACATAACCTCTGACAGTGAATTCTGATCCTCCATAACATAATGCGGCATCTGAGGTCCCCTTGATGTATCTCAAGATCCTCTTGATAGTATTCCAATGCTCTCTACCAGGATTTGCCATGTATCGACTAGCTGCTCTCACTGCTTGTGCAATGTCTGGTCTTGTACATATTATGGCAAACATTAAACTTCCCACTGCTGATGCATACGGTACTCGAGACATCTTCATCCTCTCTGCTTCATTGCTACGAGACATACTTGAGGATAATTTGAAGTTAATAGGAAGTGGGGTGGAAATTGGCTTACAATCTTGCATGTTGAAGCGTCGCAAGATCTTCTTCAAATAATTCTTCTGAGAAAGCCAAATCTTCATCTTACTTCTGTCTCGGTGAATTTGCATCCCTAGAATCTTGTTTGCTGGTCCCAAGTCCTTCATATCAAATTCCCTAGCCAACTGTGCCTTTAATTCTTGGACTCGATCTTTGTTGGGGCCTATTACCAACATGTCATCCACGTACAACAACAGAATGATGAAAACATCATTTTCTTCAAACCTCTTGTAATACGTACAATGGTCTGAACTGAGTCTATTATACCCAAGGCTAATTATGAAGGAATCAAATCTCTTGTACCAACACCTTGGCGCCTGTTTGAGACCATATAGAGATTTGTTCAACCTGCAAACCAAGTTCTCCTTGCCTGTTTCAGCAAAACCCTCTGGTTGGAGCATATAAATTTCTTCTTCAAGTTCTCCATGAAAAAATGCAGTTTTCACATCTAACTGCTCTAAGTGAAGATCAAATATAGCACACATTGCCAAGACTACTCTGATTGTAGTAAGTCGTACCACCGGAGAAAATATCTCATTGAAGTCTATTCCTTCTTTCTGAGCATATCCTTTCACCACCAATCTTGCACGATATCGCTCCACTTGATCATTGCCATCACGCTTTATCTTGTAAACCCATTTGTTGCCTATGGCCTTTCTTCCTTGTGGTAGCGGAACAAGATCCCAAGTGTTATTCTTGTGCAGAGCTTCAATCTCCTCTTGCATTGCTGTCATCCACATAGATACATCTGTGCTTTTAATAGCCTCATGGAAAGTTGATGGCTCTCCATCCTCTGTTAGAAGACAGTATGTAATGTTGCTCTCAGTAACATATTCTGAGTGCCAAGCCGGTGGTCTTCTTTCACGAGTTGACCGTCGAACTTCAGGAGTTTCAGACTCTATTTGTTCTTGTTCTTCATGCTCTGGTACAACTTCAGAAGAAGTATGATTCTGAGTATTTTCCATCTGGACTTCTGTAGTCTCCTTTAAAATGTTATTATTTTCTTCCATTTTCATTTTATCTTCTGCAAATATGACATCTCTGCTGATGACTACCTTGTCGGCAGTGGGATCCCACAAGCGATACCCCTTTACTCCATCAGCATATCCCAAGAATACACATTTTCTAGATTTTGAATCCAGCTTGCTGACTTCTTGAGTATTGTACATCACGTACACAGGACTTCCAAATATATGCAATCGAGAATAATCAGCTGGCTTTCCAGTCCACATCTCCATCTGTGTCTTCAACTCAATTGCAGTTGACAGAGATCGATTTATCACATAACAGGCGGTATTGGCTGCTTCTGCCCAGAATGACTTTTCTAGACCTGCAGCCTTCAACATTGCTCTTGTTCTTTCCAATAGAGTTCTGTTCATCGGCTCTGCCACTCTATTTTGTTGTGGAGTGTATGCCGTTGTGAAACTGCCTTTTGATACCTTCATGTTGACAAAAGTTATCAAATTCATCACTGGTATATTCTCCTCCATTGTCAGTCCTCAAACACTTGATCTTCTTTTCAGATTCAAGTTCTACCCGCGCTTTGAAGGTTTTAAAAACTGCAAACACATCTGCCTTCCTTCTAATCGGATACACCCAACATCTCCTGGAGAAGTCATCTATGAATGATACAAAGTATCTTGCTCCTCCCAAGGATACAATCGGTGCTTGCCAAACATCAGAGTGAATCAGGTCTAAGATGCATTTGCTCTTAGTTGTTGAAGTGTCAAACTTCAACCTGTGCTGTTTACTTGTAACACAGTGCTCACAAAGAGGTAAAGTAACCTTTGTAAGCCCAGGGAGTAACTTCTGATCAGAGAGAACCTTTAAACCTTTCTCTGACATGTGGCCTAGTTTTTGATGCCACATCATCGTCTTCTCTTCTGCAGGACTGGCTGATGCGATTGATGCTTCTGCCTCATGATGTGTTTCTCTCATTAATACAAACATGTTTGCAACTGTCTTTCTTGCCTTTAAAACCACCAGCGCTCCTTTGACAATTTTCATGATTCCATTGTCTGTTCGAATCTTACAACCAAGACTATCAAATTGTCCTACGGACAAAAGATTCTTCTTTAAGTCTTTCACATGTCGCACTCCTGAAATAGTACGAATTAAGCCATCATACATCTTCAATTTGATGGTGCCAATGCCAGAAATCTCTACAGCATGATTATCACCCATGAACATTGTGCCTCCAGAGATAGGTTCATATGTATGGAACCAATCTCGTCTAGGGGTCATATGCTATGTTGCTCCTGAATTCATTAGCCAGACCTCAGCGAGCTCTTCTCTATCTGTAGAGATTGTTGCTGCTTCACTATATAGAACCTCTCCATCTTCTGAGGTGCTTGCAACACATCCTTGAGGTCTTGATGACTCTGCAGTATTCTCTATACCCTTTTTAAACCAACAATCCTTTTTGAAGTGCCCTTTTCTGTCACAGTTGTAGCATTTCATAGTCTTCTTACTTCTTGATTTGGACCTCCCCTGCCTTTGACTCCCACTAGAGCCACGCTCCGTTGATCTTCCTCTTGACACCAATAACGCCTCTGCTTGGTTTGAACTGTTTCTGTCTCCTTTGTTTTTGCGCCTATTTTCTTCTTCCAGGATAGCGGCTGCAACATCATCGAAGACTAAATAGTCTGAGAGGATATTATTGGTCAGGTTGATAATGAGCTGATCATACGAATCAGGAAGACTTTGAAGTAGAAGCTTTGCACGTTCATTTTCCTCTATTTGTTGACCCAACATAGTGAGTTGTGAAAATAGAGTTCTTATTATGTTGATGTGGTCAGTCACCGTCATGGTTTCTGCCATTCGAAGGGTATAAAGTCTCCGCTTTAAGAAAATCTTAGTGTGCAAAGACTTGGAATCGTATAGCTTTGTTAGAGTCTCTCATATCTCCTTAGCTGTTTTCTTCTCCGCCACACTTGATAATACTTCATCAGCTAATGCTAAATGTATGTTAGCAATAGCATTGCCATCCATCTCATTCCATTTTGCATTATCAGTGATCTCCGCGGGCCGATCCCCAATTGCTGCCAAGCAATTATCTTTCCTTAAGATTGTCTTGATTCTCATTTTCCACAGTGAGAAATTGCTCCCCTTGAACCTCTCAATCTCGTACTTTGCTGCCATTGTATTCACCAAGATCTATTCAGCTATCACCGTTTCACAGATCTGTAACGTATATAGAAATAGTATCGTGTGAAAAATACTTCACTAAGTAAGTTCCCAGGAAAGATTGGAGGGGTCACAAACGGTCCCGCTTAAAACCCAATCTCCTTAGACAGAACTTCCTAGACTGTATTTAATCACCGCACTGACTTTCTATATACGCCAACAGTAACGAAGTGAACAATACCGTATGGGTGAATAGTGCCGTATAGGTGAATAGTGTCGTAGACGTGAATAGTAACCATATACACGAATAACTTTTATGTGTTAACAACACCAACCAGGAAGGCTCTGATACCACTGTTAGGATACTGGCATGCAAACCCGACAAGATAAAAGGCTTAAATGAGAAATGAGACACACAAGAATTTACGTGGTTCACCCAATTAGGCTACGTACACGGGCAAGTATAGAAGGATTTTACTAGTAATGTGGGAATTACAACCTCTCTCTATAATAGGAGAACAACTAAGAATCTCTCTATTATTAGGAGAAAACACCTCACTTACTCTCTTACAAATACCTCACAATTTAGTGGGATTACTTTCCCTCTTCACTCTCTCTTATTTCTCTCTTCACTATCTCTTATTCCTCTCTTCACTTGGCATATATAATGCTTGGATGCTTGCCTATTTATAGGCAAGCATCCATGAAGGAGCAAGTGGCCAAGTTGGCAAGTGGCCAACTATCTTCACAAAATCGTGGAATAAGTTGTTAAGCTATAGGCTAATCAAGGATATTAGTAAATAAGTGAGCAAAAATATTTATATTTAGAATAATGTTTCATAGCATGAAAAGACATTCACAACCGAAAGTATTCCACCCAGTTATCAAGGCCGGTTTGTGTAAAGTGAGTTTTTGAAAAATTATTTTTTTATATTTTTTTATGTTTGTTTATTATTAAAAAAATTAATTAATGAAAAATATTGTTTAGTTAAAATAATTTAACTTGGTTTTTCAAAAAATATTTTTTTTTTATTTTGGGCAGAAAATATTTTTCAGAAGTTGTGAAAAAAATTAAAAATATCATATTATTTGTTAATTATATCAAATTTGATTCTCAAACTTTTGATTCTCAAACTTTTGATTGCTATATATTTTTTTTAATATATTTTTTCAATTTCATCCCTTAAAATTTGATTTTTATATTAACTTTAGTTCTCATTTTTATGATTGTTATTTACTTTTCTCTTAATATTTTTTTAATTGAAATTTTTTATCTATCAAATTTTTTTCTTATTCTTATTCTTTTTATATTTATTTAATTTGAAATCATTTATAAAATTATATTATTATTATTTTAATTTTATCGTCTTTCGACTTTTTTATTTGTTAGATTTAATCTCTATTATTTTGATTGTTATTTATTTTATTTAAGATAATTTATGAAATTAGATTTTTCTTTCAATTTTATTCACATTCAATTTTTTAATTTGTAAAGATTTGTTTCTCATTATTTTAGTAATATTGAAAAAAATAATAATAAGTTATTTTCCAACTTATTTTTCATGACATAACCAAATACTAGAAAGTGTTTTCCAATTTTGTTTTTTATAACACTACCAAACATCCAAAACTAATTTATTTTTTCAGCAAATCACTTTTCAAAAGAAAATGTTTTCCCGCAAACAAACAAGATCTAAAATGAAACTAAGTTTACCACCTAAGAGGTTAAATTTCAAGTATAATATATTAGGATTATTTTGGAAGTATTTTTTTTTTTAAATCCATATCAACTTTTTTCCTTTTCAACATGCAAACATACACACATTTAATATCATATTAAAAAAAATGAAATATTATTTTAATGTTTATAGAGTAAACAATAACGTGAAATTACGCTTTCTTTTATGTTTATTGTATAATAAATAATGTATAATGAATAGAAGGCATAGGATAAATTACAATTCACTCCTTGAGAGTTGAACGTTTTGTTAATTAACAACCAGAACCTCATATTTCTTTTATTTATTTATTAAGGCACAACTTATATAATTAAAATTTGATTCAATCAAGGAAATACGAAACCATCAATTAAATTTTAATTAAAAAACCTTTGTAATTAAAATTATTTAAATTTTACGATGTTAAATGAAAATGACCCTGGATCTTAAAAATCAATTGAAGTGGTTCCAAAACTTTGATTTGATTTTTTTTTTTTTTGAAAAGAACTTCTATTCAAACAACGTCTATTTAATTTGATAATGATTGTTATACAATGCACAAGAAAGATAAAAATAAGATTTTATTTTGTGTTTGTCTCATCAATTTTATAGCGCAAATAAAAACTTAAAATTTTAGATTTTCACGACGAACCTAGATTTATAATAATGCTTAAATATAATTTAATACTCAAGAAGTAATTAAATATTAATTTAACATATTGAATGTAAATAAAAAATTTAATATTTAAAAATTATAAGATTTAGATTCATTGGATGATCTTTATTTTAATTATAACCACATATTTGAATGTCTTGATAAAAGAATATGAAGTTATATTTTTGTTGTTTTCTTGTTTTCTTTTGATAATAAAAATTAGATTACAAGCCTTCTATTTATTGTCTATTGGTTACTTGCATACAAATTACTACCTATTAGTTACTGCCTGCTAGTAACTATCTACTAGTAAATAGGTTTTGAAGTTATTACAAACTTAATCAAACTATAAATGCATTTGATGTTGATTTGTTAAGTTGTTGTTATGTGTTTTTCTTCTTTCTTCCATTTTTTTTAAATAGAAAAATATATAGTAAATTGTATGGTAATCACCCATCTTCTTTATTCTTTTTTATTCTAAGGATATGTGACTTCAAGTCCTCTTTTTCATTTCTTCACATATCGTATTTGTTTCTTTTGACAACTCTGAACTGTTTCTATTATGTATTCTAATCTTCCTTTTACTTAATCAAACTTTGTTCTCCATTGTGTATTATTAGCTCAACTTATAACCAAATCCCAAGCAGGCTCTTAATCTGGTTCAAATTTATCAAACATTTGTCAAGTCTAGTCCTTTCCTAGGATTCTATTTCTTGTCTTTAGAATAACATTCATGCAATGATCTTTCTTGGATTATCTTATCAAACTTATAATCTAAATTATGAGATCAAGATAACTTAATAAAAAAAAATCACAAATCTTATTTTTTTTAAAAAAAATATTAAACCATATTAACTTTTCAAATTTATGACTTGAGTATTATACCGAAAACAACAAATCTGGTAAAAAACCATGAAATTTAATTTTCAACCAATCAAATTATGAATGATAACATTCAAAAATATAATTTTAATTATACAAAAGAATTAAAAAATAGCAATTAAAAGAATAAGGATCAAATTGAAACACAATAAATTTTATTAAAGAATGAAATTGAAAACAAATCAATTTTTTAAAAAAAAACCAAAAACAAAAATTAAAAATCAAAAGAATAAGAATTAAAGTGAAAATCCTCATAAATTGAAGGACAACTCTAAAACTTTGCATGACCATCGCAAACTTTGACCGTAGAAGAGAGAAAAGAAAAAAGAAAAAAAAAAAAAAAAAAGTGTCGATGACAAACTATGCTACCAGTGACCATATGTGCTGCTTCAAAAGAAAAAGGATACAACGACACTTTCAATAACTCAGTAAAAGGAGGATTTTGGCTTCAAAAGGCGCCACGCGAGCCAACAATTTTTTTTAATATTTATTTAAATACCAGATTGCCTCTAATATGACCTGATAATACAAAAAAAAAAAAACATGGTGAAAAGATAAAAAAAAACTCCATGACAACAATTTTAAATTTTTTTATTTTTTAAAAGTATTTTGATCATTTTATTGTGTTTTTTTAAATGAAAAAAGATTTCTTTTTATCCTGATTAATTTGATAATGATTAATAAGTATTGCAAAAAACATTTAATTTCTTATGACTAGTTTAAAGCTTTTTAGAGGGAAGGCTAATACCGTGAAAACATTATTTATGTGAAAAATGTTTTAAACTTAGGGTTTACAGTTTTTTCTTTTTTCTTTTTTTTGGTTTCGTGTTTTAGCTTTTGGTAATTTAAAAATAAATCTAAGTTACTAAATTATTAGATTAATTTAGGAATCATTAAATTAACCCCTTTTTTCAGTGTATTTTAAAACCCAATATAAATTAAGTTTCGGTTTCTTAAATTAAGCTATTACACCGGATTTAATAACAATCAAATGAATAGGTATAATTAAAGTTTGCCAAAGATCAACGTGGTGGATTGATTGACACTCGTTGATTGAGCGGCTTCTGGGTTGCCACGCACTACATTGTTGATTTTTTTTTTTCGAGCTGTATATGGTTGTAGCGTTCGGGATAGTATGTTAGGGACATTTATCAGTTTTTCTGGACATGGAAGATAATTTAATCTATTATTGTGAAATCCGGTCTGATTTGGTGGGTCAAACCTAGCCTATCTAGAATTAAAATTGGGTTGGGTTTAAAAAAAAAAAAACCCGATGTGATCTGGCAGGTTGGCCTGGCAAGACCCAGTTTAAAAACCCGATTGCAATCCGTTAAATTGTTTTTTTTTATCAAAATGATGCTGGTTTGATTTAAAAAAAAATTGACTCGAGCAACTCAATAACCCAGTCAAAACTCAGGTCTTGGACTGAGCTGGGTTTAAAAATTATGATTTAATATAATGAAATATATGAAATATTTATATGAAATTGATGGATATTTTCTGGATTTAATAAATAATAAATAAGATAGAATATTATAAAACACAATTTAAAATTCGTCTCAACTTAATTTTTTAATCATATATTTAAATTATATAAATATGGTGGTAGAATATTTAACTTTTTTTAATATAATATATACACACACTTTAATATTGGCATAATATATATATATATATGAATAATATTTATTATTTTATCATTTAATATATGTATACATGCTTCAAATATATATAATAACTATTTTTTTTTGTTATTGATTAATAAATAATAATACATAATAAATATTCATTGAATATCCAAAACTTTCTAGTGTAATGTATTTTTAGTTTTGAACCAGAGTTGGCCATAACAGTAAAAATATACTCTAATTTTCATCGAAAAACCATGAACAGTGGAACCCACTAAATTTTCACAGCACAAAAAACAACAAAGCTTCTTGTAAACCTGTGGCACGGTCATGATTGGTAGAGGACCCTACTAGTAAAGTAAAAAATTGTTTTTAAAGCATTATCTGATAACAATATTTGTGGCTGCAGGTGAGGATTACCTGCAGCCACAGTACCAGATGCTCAAAACTTGCTAGCATGTGCAGCATTGGCAGGCAGCCCAAGTCAATGGACCTTTGACCAAAATACACAAGGCCTGATGAGTCACAGCCTGCAGCTCCTTTGCAGGATGATCAGTGATCATGAATGCAGCTTGGAGAAAAAGAATGAAAGTTAAGTTGTTCACCGCCAACCAGTTCTTGACACAAGTTTCATTAATTAAT
Source organism: Populus alba (assembly GCF_005239225.2). Classification (NCBI taxonomy): domain Eukaryota; kingdom Viridiplantae; phylum Streptophyta; class Magnoliopsida; order Malpighiales; family Salicaceae; genus Populus; species Populus alba. The sequence goes on from NC_133289.1 coordinate 24,566,094, forward strand.
ACATATTATATCATAATCACCGACTTGAAGTTCAACTTTACAGGGAGAAAACCACATCCCAGGTCAGGCACGACGAGGTGCCCTCTCAGACTACAAGCACGAGGCAGGCACAGCTAAGTGGCCTCTCAGACTAGAAACACAAGGCAGACACAACTGTCTGCCCTCCTTATTTAAAACATAAATCACTCAGAACACAAGAACATCTTCTTAACAGGAAAGGGTACATGCCTCTGCATGTTGTTCTTTCTTCTACTACTAAAGACCAAACTTCTTCATCAGCATCAGAACGAAATCATAGACCTTTTGTGGATCTTCAAGAGCCTTGGATACAGTCTCTTTCTGCAAGCACCTCTTACAGTAAGCAATCAGCTTCGGACACTCGGCCTCTATGTTGAAGTTTCCGATGGTCTCATAGGCATAAAACCAGGAATAGAAAGGAACAAGTGCTATATCAACGTAGCCGATGGTCTCGCCCCCAAAGTAAGGCTTGTCTCCGAGCTCTCCTTCCATCAACTTGAGGCTGTCAATGAAGTCCTTCTTGGCTGCCTCCTGTTCTTCTCCTTTTTTCGACCATATCTTCCTCCCAAGGTCATATATCTGCAGATTCATACCATCACACAAAGGTGGAAAAAAATTAAAAAAATCAAAGACTCTTTGGAATCACAAAAGCCAAAAGTAGCCCCAAACCCAAAGTCCTCGTTGAGATTTCCTTGTTAACTACAGTAATTAATACCTGTTTACAGGGTAAAGCAAAATAAATCACTGTCACAGAGTGAACAAATCTAACGCAACTAAATTGAGGAACAGTGATGGTGCCCAGAGTCTTCTCTTTTACTAAGTTTTGAAAGTGACAGAGTAAAAAATCAAATCTTTGAGAGCAAAAACCAACCAACCAAATTAGAAGGCTCTGGACTTTTTTTCCCACCACAATAAAGGAAAGCTTGATCAACAGGAAATTAACCTCTAGTGTCACTGTCAATGATATATTTTTTTGATACTTGAGGGTGAGTGGGTGGCCACTGAGTACGGACAACCCACCTGTGGCCAATAACTCATACAGACAGAAATATCATCACCTGAGTCCAAATTCTTATCTTCGTTGCAACCTTCTATGACATTTTTTTATGTTTTCCTGTTGAATCTTTAAAGCAGTTGGATACACCCAACTTGGTAATCCTTGTACAAAAACATCCTGACAACCTCTACTTTAATTCTCATGAATTCGCCATTATAAAAATATAGTTCATCAATTAGAAACCTTAAAGACCAATTTTTTTTTCAACAAAAGAAAAATCACCGCCAACAACAATTGAGATGAACATAAACAGAATTTCCACCAATCCATATCATGATGCCTAATTTCTTCCTTTGATATTAATCTTAAGGGCTGTACAATTTTAATTTTTGTTTGATGCGATTCTACTCCTTTCAAGCTGATCAAATTTCAAAATAGGTTTAATCAGATCATAGCTCAAATCTAAAAAATTCAAGAACAAAAAAGATGGAACTCTTTAAGTGCAAAGAAACACACCTTCTTGTCAACAAAATCAGCCCAGAACCTAGCCTGAGCTTTCTGGTACGGATCAGAAGGCAACAAAGGAGCGCTGTCCTTCCACACCTCATCAATATATTGAACAATAATAAGTGACTCACAGACAGGTTTCCCATTATGGACAAGAACTGGGATTTGCTTGTTAACAGGATTCATTTGAAGGAGCAAAGCACTTTTGTTCCTCAAATCTTCTTCAGTGTACTCATACTTGACGCCCTTTTCAGCCAACGCTAATCTCACTCTCATACCAAATGGACTTGGCCAGAAATCCAACAGGGTCACTTGATCACTGGCCATTCTTGAAGTGAAAAAGAAGATTTTGCAAGTTAAGGTTCTTTTGCTTTGTTTTCCTGGGATACAGATGTGGTTGTGTTCTGGCAGTATTGAAATAAGAGTATTTGTAGTTGGAAAAGGCTGGAGTGAGTAGGTTACGGCAGATTTTTTAGGGTTGTATGATTGAACGGCGGAGAATAATATAATTTATATTTTTTTTTGTTTAATATTTTATTTTATTGAAAAGATATAGTTATGAGTTTGAATTTTATTATTTTTATTTAAAATCTAATTATTAACACAATATAATAGTATAAGTTTTAAATTTAATTTTTTTTAGTTAAATAATAAAATAAATTATATCTCAAAAAAGAGTAGGGTAGATTTATATGATTTTGAAACTCAAATTAAAAAACTTTTTATTTGAAAAAGATATTAAAAAATAAAATAAATTATATTTTAAAATATAATATAAATGTATATAAATTTCAAACTTAAATAATTATCACTTTTAAAAAATAAATTAAATTATATTTTAAAAATAGTATAGATAAAATAGTTTGAAGCATAATAATTTTTATTTAAAAAAAAGAATTATTAGAGAATAATATATATATATATATATGTATATTTTAATTAATATAAGTGTTCAAATTAGTTTATGCCTAGTTGAATAATTCTATAAATCTTTAATGATTATTATATTAATAATTATATATATATATATATATATATATATATATTATATATATATATATATAAAATGGAGATACCAAATCCCTACCCGTTGCCTGCCTCCTCCTCCTATATGGTTAGAATAAAATATATCTTATCATATAATGTCATGGAATCTTGAAGAATGAAATATGATTATTTGTGACAGACTGCATGAGAAAGATGTCTTATGTGTCAGCCTAGTTCGTCATCAAGGACCCCATGCCGTTTATTTTTTGGGCCTTGCCATGGCATATCTTTTTTCCCTTCAAATTATTGAAATGTTTCTTCTTTTCTTTTTTCTCTCGGAGAATTTGATTAACCAATGACTAAATGAACTAGTTTCTATTTATTTTTGTATTTTAACAACATTTTTTAAAAAAATTAAAAAAAAATTATTAATTTTTTTGCTTCAAATTAATATTTTTTTGATTTTTTTTATATCATTTTGATGCATTGATTTAAAAATTGATTTTTTAAAAATAAAAAAAATATTATTTTAATATATTTTTAAATAAAAAGTACTTTGAAAAGTAACCGCAGCCATACTCCCAAAATATACGTAAATAGATGCATTTTATAAGGGTGTGTTCAGTAATAGATTTATTTTTCCATCTCAATTTTTTTATTTTCTTTTCCAATGAAAAAAATAGAAAAATTCATTATTTCGTTAAGATGTATTTTTCCATTAAAAAAAATAAATGCATCAAGAATATAACTAGTTTTCATAAAAAAAAATAAAAACCATAACTCTTAATAGCTATCCTGATATTTTTTTTATTGTGATACTCTAGTTATAGAATATTACTTTTACTCTACTCAAATAAAAAAACTATCATAAGAAGTTATATTATTAACTTAAAAAAGTATATATTAAATTTTTAATAAAAAAATAAATTTATGGTACTAACTAAATATAAAAATGTTGGAAAAAATAATTTTAATCTTTTATATTGCTAAAGAGTTTTATATTATAGATCAAAACAAAATCTATTTCAGTCGAAGATTAAACCAAAGGAAATAAAAATTTATATTATAGATCAGGTTCTCATTATCACAAAAGTTAAAAGAGTTGAGGGATTTACTATGCACATTTACATTTCATTGTGTATTTCTAAGATGAAATTAAAATTTTACTATTTTTGGAAAAATTATTTAGTTTTGTTTTAAGGATATGGATTTTTTTTATAGAACCGTTAGTCATTATAAGAAGGAAAGGGGTTAAATAATTTTTTTTTTATCTTTATTACACAACGTAATTATGTTATTACCATTTAATAAAAAAAACTTGATTTTACCTTAATTTTAAATGAGTTAAGTTTCTTCATTGCACTTGAAATCTAAAAAGCTTTGTCCTTGGAATTTAAGAAGTTTTATCCTTTTCTTTTACATTTAATTATTTGATAATTATTGGATGTAATTGGGATAGCAAGGTAATCTGATAAATACGCAACTTTAAAAATAAAAATAAAAAACCTTGAAACATGGGAGCAATATTCACTGGATTTAGACGGCATGTTTAACTTTGTTTAGTGGTCAAAACCTTGCTTCCAAAGCAGAGACCAAAACATCTCGGCATCCCTTCCACACTTGAGGTCTTTTGTTTTTTGCTTTTTCCTCTCTCACTTGATTTTTATGCAGATATTCAAAAAATCAAAGTAGGATAGGAGGTTTATTATCCTTAAGATTTTGTCCTTATTCTCTTTATTATAATTTTTTTTATTTAAATAATATATGAAATTAAAGATGTTTTATTTTGTTTTTGTTGTTTTTAATTATTTTTAAATTAAATTAACTTCTAGATTTACTAGGATTCTAATTGAAAATCCAACAAATCGAGTAGCCGGGAAATCCAGCAAATTCACCTCATCACCAGCCGTTGTTGAATTGAAAAAACGATGCAAGTGGCCATGCTTTTTTCTCTGTTCGTATAGGACAAAGGTCGCGCTTTGTCGGTGCGGAAATGTGAGCATTTCTCAAGTTTTCATTTTTGTTTTTAGATGCGGGGGCAACTACTATAAACAAAAAAATGCACCTGTAAAGGTATGGTTTTAATACTTTTGTTCTTGTATTTTGTGTTCTCGAGAGTTGTCCTACACAGTGTTTTTAAACCTAACTTTATGGATGATTTTGTTCAACACCCGGGTAATGAGTTTGATCAAATCACTATAATCAATTTTAATTTTATTTTTTTTTTTATAAATCATAATTATGTTATTTTAATAAAAAAAAAAATAATAATAATTAACAGATTGTAACCGGGTTTTCGACCGTGTCTTGCCAGGTCAATTGAGTTTTTAACTACCCATATTTTTTTATAAACTCGGTCCGATTCCAACCCCGAGTCAACTTGTCAAACCGGGTTATAAAACTATAATCCTACACAATAAACATAAAAAATAGAAACTTACACAAACGCACATGATAAGAAATGGTCGAAATCTTTTTTAGGTTGTTTGACATATGTTTTTATATTTATGCTTGTATCTTTGAAGTATTTTTTTAAAATATTTTTAATTAAAAAATTATTCAATTGATATTTTTTAATGATTTTAACGTGTTAATATAAAAAATTAAAAAATAATTCATTTTGATATATTTTCAGACAATAAACTATTTTGATAAGCATTTTGCATCACAATTACAAACATCGTTGAGAAGCTATTTGGTATTGTATTTGAAATGGCATTTCATGAAACTTTTATTTTTAAAAAAGAAAATTAGTTTTTTTTATATTTTGGCATCGTTTGAACTGTTAAAATCAACTAGATCATGCCGAGCAACTCCCACAAATTTTATTTTTAAACCTAAGTTAGATAAGAAGTTAAGCTGAATGATTTGTTTTTGTTAATTTCATTCATTTTTTTTTCAGTTGAATCCTTATATTGTTTTTACTAGTATGTCGAGTTGTCTTTAAGCTAACCAAGTTGATTGGGTTGTGTTGAAATAACTTTTATATAATTTAATTTGTAATCTAGGTTAAATAAAGAGTTGGGTCATGAGTTTTTTTTTTATAAATTTTATCCCTATAATTTTTATTTACCATTTACTAGCTTGTCTTTGTGCTTTGTGCTGAGCAAGATGACTGATTCACATTGGTAAAGTGAATTATAATATAAAATAAAGTGTAATTTTCTCTTATTAATAAAAGTGTAATCAACGGAGATAAAATAAAATGACTAAATTATATAATATAAAGTGTAATTTTCCCTTTTTATGAAGCCAGTAATATTTCAGTCACAAATTACTTAGCTCGATTTAGCCTGAATAATTAGTGTTTTTTTTTTTTTTGGTTAACAGTGTGAAAATTGACCCTTGTAAAGTCGCATAACCGAATGAAAAAAGGGCATAGACAAAAAGTCGATTTCTACTGCTCATAGCCTTGTTCTTTGCCATCAAATATTCCAGCGTGCTGGGGTCAACGCGAACATCCCATCACTTTGACCTCCCTTTGCATCTCTCTCTCTCTCTCTCTCTCTCTCTCTCTCTCTCTCTCTCTCTCTCTCTTAAAATTCCTAGAAGTTCTGCATCATCAACTCTTTTTACGAGTCTTAAAAATGATGAAAGCTAGGGAGACGCTGAGAGCGGGTCATAGACGTTGGAATGGGACAGCTCCATTTCCATGGGCCAGAAGGGTTTTCGGTACGGTGAATGCCCCCACAGCTTCTGGGGTTTCAAATCACACAGTCAGATTATCACGATCCGAATCCCGGATCCATGACCGGCACATAGACAAGGTTTCCCTCCAAGGTTCCAAACCTATGCGAACCCAAACTTACATACAAACTTATCCTTCAAAACTCAATCAGAGTTGTTCAACACAGCAGTAACAACAAAACTAACTTCATAATATAATGTAATTGTCTAATACAAGAGTTAATATAATTTCATAGCGTTGGAGCACTAAACATAAAAAGAAAGATACAAATTACAACCAAAAAGCAGGTTCGGAAGGTTCAACAAAAGTAACCCGCTATCAAGCTATAAGCCTGAAAAGAATAATAATGAGAGGGTGAGTTCAACAACTCAGTGAGTAGATAACATTCAATATACACATACGAGGTAATATAACAACGAGAAATATATATACAAGTATAGCTTTAGTTCTTATACGAAGGTTTATCAAATAGGCCATAACAAGAATATCATATGGTAGAACTCGTCAGAAAATCAAAATGCAATGAGCATGAGGCTCCGTACTGTTGGATGATCAGTCCACACAGGTTGGTGACTCCCCCGACCAACTAGAGTTCAGATACGATGTGCACAAAGACTAACACTACCCTGTTAGCATGGGTATTCTGACTGACATACCATAGGTTCATAATCACAATCAAACAAACATATTCATATCTCAAAGCTCAACTCATGACATCAATCAAATGAGGAGCTATCAATTCAGAATTCATATCAGAAGTCAAATCATATTGGTTCATATCAAGAAATCAGATTCAATAATTGATCATGCTTTATCATATCAAGGATAATAATCAGCATATATATTATCAAGAAGCATGATCCAATTCATATTAACAAATCAAATATTTATAATATTTCTCATGCATATGAAAAATTATCCACTCACCTGACTCAAAAGCAAACAGCACACACAAGCTGAAACCGAAGGAAATTCTACTGATGTCCTGCCGGTAGAATATCAGGATTATCTGAATACAAAGGAGACATATTCAAGAACGACTCGAAAGAACATCTAACCTATTTAATACACTTAACTAAGTGTGTATTCCATAATCCTATATGTTTTTAAACTAACTAGTCAATTTTCTCAAAAACCCAAAATCTAATGGTTTTCCCGAAATCTAATCCATAATAAAAACAACTAATAAAATTGGTAATAATTCACTAAATAACCCTTAATTATTCATCAAACTAATCTGCAAAAGCTAGTATTATAGCTAGGGACTAATCTGGAACTTATCATATTTTTAGGGCCTAAATTGTAACTTTCATCTAATTAGAGGACCAAACTGAAATTTGCCATACATCCATGAATATACTGAAATTCTGACCTTAATTAATCCTCAATTCTGTCCAGGATGTATCATTATGCTTCAGGGATCATTCTGGAATTTTACTAAATTTTTAGGGTCAAATCGTACTTTTTGTCAAATTGGAGGACTAAATTGAAAGTGTTAAATTATCTTATCTATACAGTAATTCTGTCCATAATTCATATGTTATTCTGTTCAGAATCTCGGAATATGCTCCAGGGACCAATTTGTAATTTTTCAAAGTTCGGGGACTAAACTGTAATTTTCGGAAATTGAGGGACCAAATTGAATTTTCGTCATCTTCAACCTCAAACCCAGAATTTCAACAGATCACCTACTGTTATCCCCTGATTTCTAACATAAATTCATCATTTAAACAAAACCATAACTCAAAATCATCATAATCTTCCATAATCAACTTAATAATCAATTACCCACAACAATCAACTCCTAACCTTCAATTTAATTCATCAATTAAACCCAAAACATAAATTCTCAAAACCCTAACATTTATCAAAACTGAAATTAAAGCTTAATTAACACATAATTATATATTTAATAACTTAAATCTTACCTTTAAACTTATTTCCTCCAACTCCTTTCCTTTTTCCCTTATTTTCCTCCCTTTTCTCTTCTTCTTCTTCCTTCCTTCTCTCTCCTGCCGATTCTGCTCTCTAATTTCAGATCCCTCTTTTTTTTTTTTTTTTTACTTATATTTATCAATTATTTATCCAATTACTATTATACCCCTCATTTAATTATTCCTACTTCTAAACCTCCAGGGGCTTTATTGTATTTTCCTATCTCATTAATTCAAAACATTACACAGATTCTACAATGCTGTTATGGGACCTGGTTTTCAACCGGCAATGCCAGTCAGCTGGATGGAAAGATTATTTCTTTATTCTAATCACTGCTTACAAGAAGGATAGCAGTAATCATGGCGCTGACGAAAAAGAAAAAGACAGTCTTACTCTTGGAATTCCAGGCCACAAAATTTATTCTAGCCGTGCAAAAGAAGCTGGAATTAAGTCCTATGTTCATACTCTGTTTTTTTTTTTTCTTTTTTCGAGCTAATAGGCTTTAGAAATCCCACCACAGATTGTAAATTTCTCCGTCTACTTCGATTTTTATCTCTTTTTGACAGCAAAGGCCTATAAAATATCTGTCCAATGCACGGAAATGCAGAAGTTATGAACCAAATATACAGACAACTCTCATTTCTGAAGTTACGATACCCTCTCACAGCTATGCGGAACGGTTGCTTCCTGATCCCTTTCACAGTGATACTATGGAGCAGTTTTGTTGCGACCTTGGTGGCTGATAGAGTAACCAGCATTAACACTGATCAAGATGCTCTTCTTGCCTTGAAAGACCACATCGTTAATGACCCTCAAAACCTGCTGACCACCAACTGGACTGCTACCACCTCTGTTTGCGACTGGGTTGGTGTCACTTGTGGAACTCGCCACCGTAGGGTCAGAGCCTTGAATCTGTCTAACATGGATCTTACAGGTACCATACCTCCACATTTGGGAAACTTGTCCTTTCTAGTTTATGCCTCCTTCTATAATAATAGTTTCCGTGGCTCTGTCCCGGACGAGTTGGCTAAGTTACGTAGGCTAGAATACTTCAACTTAAAAAATAACTACTTCGGCGGGGAGATCCCATCATGGTTTGGGTCCTTTACGAGGCTCCACATGTTGTCTCTAGCTAATAACAGTTTCACTGGTGCGATTCCACCGTCATTGTTCCACCTCTCAGAGCTAGATGGCTTGGACTTGTCCAACAATGATCTTCAAGGGCACATTCCAGGAGAGATCGGCAAGCTTCCCAAGTTGAGGATACTGTATTTGAGTCATACTGGCCTTTCAGGTTCCATCCCCTCTGCAGTCTTCAACATTTCTTCATTGCAGGTCATTGTTCTTACTGGAAACATGCTCTCAGGTTCCTTGCCCTCAGCTAATGTCACCATGTCCTCACTTCGGTTTCTTGACTTTAATTTCAATAATCTAACTGGTAGCTTGCCATCAAATTTGTTCAACAATCTTCCCAATCTGGAAGGATTGTACTTGAGTTGGAACCTATTTCGTGGCCAAATTCCTGCAGCTTTATTTGGATGCAAGCAACTGAAAATTCTCTCTTTGTCTTATAACAATTTTGAAGGAAAGATACACAGAGATATCAGAAATTTGACAGTGCTTGAACAGCTATATCTTGGCTACAACAAATTCAATGGTAAGTCTTCTCTATTGGCCTTGCAATGGAAATGATATGAACAACACTTTAATCAGAATCTATTCTTTGTCCAGGACTTTTGAACAGCTAAACTTTAGTTATTTGTTTGTAAATGTTACCAAATGGAGATATTTTAGCTTTTTCATCGCAAAGTATTGTAGACATTCAATCTATGAGTCTTTAGTCTGCTCTTAAAGAAAAGCATAAATATTTATATGTTACTTCTGCTTTGTAGATGTAGCGGTCTAAGTAGAAGTTTTATGTTGCAGATGCAGAAATGCTATCGTCCATCAGCGATGTTCTCAGTTTGGAGCTACTTAACCTAGAAAATAGTGGCCTAACTGGTCCAATTCCCTCTGCTATTGGAAATCTGACCCTTCTAAGGTATATTGAACTAAGGCATAACAACCTCACAGGTATGGTACCCTTCTTTCTGTTTTGTGTTATCACCACTTTTCACCATTAAAATAGTAAAACTTCAAGTGACTTATGATTACAAGTGTTTTAACTATGGCAGGAACAATTCCACCGGAGATTGGTAACCTGGTGAATCTAGAGATAATCTCTTTGTCAATTACCAGGATTGGTGGCCCTATTCCCGTCAGAATCTTTAACATCTCAACATTGAGATCTATCCAAATGACGGGAAATTATCTCTCAGGCCATCTTCCATCAAGCATAGGTCTCCAGCTTCCAAATCTTGAGCGACTTCTCGTAGGAGAAAACGAACTCAGTGGTCCATTCCCTGTCTCTCTCTCCAACGCTTCTGAACTCCTTATTCTGGAATTGAGTTCAAACTTTTTCTTTGGTCCTATTCCTGATGCATTTGGCGATGGTTTAAGGAACCTAAGAATTCTCAATCTGGGGAATAATAGTTTTACCAGCAACTCTCTATCTTCAGAGTTGAATTTCTTAACGTCTTTGACAAATTCCAAGAATTTGAGACTAGTATTCCTGAGCCTTAATCCATTGAAGGGGACTCTCCCGATTTCAGTAGGAAACCTCTCTTCTTCCCTCGAAAACTTTGTTGCTGAGAGTTGCCAGATTAAAGGCAGCATACCCGAAGGAATTGGCAACTTGAGTAACTTGGTACAATTGAGTCTACAAGACAATGATCTAAAGGGAACCATTCCAACTACAATTGGAAGATTAAGGAAGCTCCAATCTTTATCATTTTCAGGAAATAATTTAGAAGGGTCCGCCCCATCTGATTTGTGTGATATAGAGAGTTTGGCTTTCTTATATCTTGGGGAGAATAAGCTAGTTGGATCAATCCCTTCATGTTTAGGCAATGTCAGTTCTCTAAGAGAGTTAGCAATGGGCGCCAACAATCTTGCATCCACAATACCTTCGACCTTATGGAGACTAAAAGATATCCAGCAACTCCAGTTATCATCAAATTCTTTAAGTGGCTCTCTCCCACTAGATATCAGCAATCTGAAGGTTGTAAGGCATTTAGATATATCAGGAAATCAATTAACAGGTGAAATCCCATCTAGCATCGGGGACCTCATTGATCTAGCTTATCTCTCTTTGTCCAATAATAGATTGCAGGGGCCTATTTCTCGATCATTTGGTGACATGGTAAGCTTGGAATTCTTAGATTTATCAAGAAATAATCTCTCAGGAGAAATTCCCAAGGACATGGAGAAACTTACATATCTTAAATATTTCAATGTGTCTTTCAATGGACTTCAAGGGGAGATACCTGGTGGACCATTTAAAAAGTTCTCAGCTCGATCATTTTTGGGGAATGAAGCATTGTGTGGTTCTCCTCAGATGCAAGTCCAGCCATGTAAGACTAGAGGTCGTCATCAATCGAAGAAAGCAACTGCAAATGTATTCAAGTATATTTTACCAGCGATTGGAGCTGTAGTAATGGCTACGGCCTTAATTTACTGTCCTCTACGTAATGCGTGGCAGAAGGAATGAGAAGAAAAAACCAGGAGATTTTCCAGATTTAGCAACATGGAGAAGAGTTTCATTTCAAGAGCTTGAGAGAGCAACCGATGGATTTGACGAGGTCAACTTGCTAGGTACGGGGAGCTTTGGCTCAGTTTACAAGGGGTTGTTCTCAGATGGAGTGCACGTTGCTGTTAAGGTTTTTCATTCGCAGCTAGAGGGAGCATTCAAGAGTTTTGATGTTGAGTGTGAGGTGTTGCGCAGCATCCGCCATCGAAATCTTGTGAAAATCATCACAAGTTGCTGCAACATTGACTTCAAAGCCTTGGTGCTTGAGTTCATGCCTAATTGGAGCCTTGAAAAGTGGCTGTATTCCCACAACTATTTCTTGGATCTCCTACAGAGATTGAACATTATGATTGATGTTGCGTCGGCACTTGAATACCTTCACCATGGCAATGCAACACTCGTGGTCCACTGTGATTTGAAGCCTAGCAATATCCTGCTTGATGAGAATATGGTCGTTCATGTGAGTGATTTTGGCATTGCTAAACTCCTCGGCGAAGGGCACTCGATCACACAAACAATGACACTAGCTACTGTTGGTTACATGGCACCAGGTAATGCTCCATTTTTGTTGTTAGTTTCATCAAAAATCACACAAAAAAAGAAGTTAAGAACTAATGACTAAATCACACATTCCTCTTCTCCCTAAATCCCCCTTTTCATTGATACTAATGACTGAATATAATTTGCATGTAGAGTATGGATCCGAAGGGATTGTTTCTGTCAAGGGTGATGTGTATAGCTACGGTATTGTGCTGATGGAAACTTTTACGAGGAGAAAGCCCACCGATGAAATGTTTACAGGAGAAACGAACTTGAAACTTTGGGTCAAAGAGTCACTACCTGGTGCAGTAGCTCAAATTGCAGATGCTCACTTGAAAGATCATGGACAATATCCTGCTGCTAAAAAAGATTGTCTATCATCCATTCTGGAATTGGCCCTGCAATGTTCTGCAGAACAGCCTGAGGAGAGGATAGATATCGAAGATGCTCTCACTGCTCTCAAAAAGATCAAAGCAAAGTTTCTAAAGGATTCGCGAGGGATTGGAACTTCATATATTTAGTTAAAATTTGTCCCTGTCTGTCTCTTTTCAAAAGTCTGCACCACGTTTCCTGTAATTCTCCATTCTTGTAGTAAATCTTAATAGCAGAACCTTGGTAATGTGATCACCAAACAACTGTAATGAATAAGAAACTTCATCAGATATGCTAGCGAGAAAGAATGCGTAACAATCATTTCCAGTCGTTTTTCGTTCTGCCATTCAATCTCTACAGTTCCTCATCGTAGTTACTATTGCAGATATTATTCATCTTCAATTTTGTACCTTTTTCTACCATTTATTTTCCTTAAAAAGTTGTTCAATCAATCCACTGCATCGCTTAGTTCTCCAAAACAACATGTAACCAGTGACAACTCCCACAAGCATTCGGCAACCATATCAAGCATAGCAAATCTCCAACTAGATGGAGCAATTGACAAAGGTTATCAAGTGTATTGAATATATTCAGCAACACCGAAGTCTACAGCTTGCAGCTTCACACAATGAAGACGCTGAAGAAACGACTAACGCTGCTGCATTATTAAGTTAAGTACGTGTTGAATAGGAGGTTACATTCAGTTACATTCTGTTACAAAGTCTATTATTTACAACTGATACAACTGATTCGGTTGCTAACGCTTATGTAATACTATAAATACTGTAACAATTCATTGAATGAATAAGAAGAATTCAGTTCACACTTCAACATTCAATATGGTATCAGAGCTTTCTCTCTGATTTTTTTCCGCACTCTCAAGTTTCTTCATCTTCTTCATTCTCTTTTCTGCATTCTTTCTCTTTACTTTCTGGCAATGGTTGGACCTACCTCAGAAATGGATCCTTCTAATCCTTTCTTTCTACATCATGGTGACAGTCCTGGCACCATGATCGTTTCAAAGCAGCTCAATGGTGAAAATTACAACTCATGGAAGAGGGCAATGATGATGGCTTTATCAGCCAAGAACAAACTCCAATTTATCAATGGTACTCTGCCTAAACCATCCAATCTATCTGACACTCAAGGGTTGGCATGGACTCGCTGCAACAACATGGTTCTCTCGTGGCTGTTGAATTCTGTTTCAACAAAGATTGCCAACAGTATTATCTACATTGATGATGCATTTGACATTTGGAACGATCTTCAGGAAAGGTTCTCTCAGCATAATGGCCCACGCATCTTTCAGCTTCAGAAGTCTATCTCGTCTATGTCACAGGATAATCATTCTGTAAGTGCATATTTTACTGCTATGAAAGGTTTATGGGATGAACTGGGCAATCATCAACCAATTCCTACATGCACATGTGGAGCATTGAAGACTATTCTATCATATCATCATCAGCAGCATGTTTATCAATTCCTCATGGGATTGAATGAGAATTTTTCACATATTCGAGGACAAATTTTGCTGATTGATCCACTGCCATCCATCAACAAAGTTTTTTCACTTATTGTTCAAGAGGAGAGGCAACGAATGATTTCATCTTCTAGCACTTCTTTCAATCCAAACACCACTGCTTTACTTACTAGGACAATACCTCCAACTCGTTTTGCTAGAAACCAACCTTCTTATCCCCGCAAAGATCGGTCTATATGTTCTCACTGTGGTGTTTCTGGCCATACTGTGGAAAAGTGCTACAGATTTCATGGATTTCCACCAGGTTACAAGTTTACCAAAGGAAAGAATGTACCTCACAGTGTCCATTAGGTTTCTGAAAACACTGCCTCTCAGCTGCCTATTACTTATGCACAATGTCAGCAACTCATGGAGATGCTCAAACCATCCATCTCAGAACTTGACTCTTCTGTCAATCAAGTTTCCTCATCTGCCAATCCAGAATCAGAAATTCTTACTCAAGGTGATACTTCACTCAATATGAAACGTGCAGGTACTCCTTCTAATATCTCTCAACTATCTACTCTAGATCCAAAACATTCTATTTTTGTTTCTGCCTTGTTGATCACTCAATCAACTCTTCTCACAAATTCTATCAAAGCTCCTTGGATAAGTGATACTGGAGCTACAGATCATATGATTTGTTCCACATCATTTTTTACACAAATCACTTCTATTGTTTCTAAAACAGTAAGATTGCCTAATGGAGAACATGCTTCAGTTACTCACATCGGTACCATTAAGCTTTCAACCTCCCTTATCTTAACAAACGTCCTTTGTATTCCTTCTTTTTCTTTCAATTTGATATCAGTCATCAAGTTGATTCACACCTTACAATGTTGTGTCATTTTCTTACCCAAATTCTGTTTTGTTCAGACCATTACAAGCTGGAGAACGATTGGTGTGGGTAAAGAAGCGGGAGGTTTATATCATTTGCTGCAAATTCCAGTTTCTGCTTTATCTAGAACTTCTCTGTGTTCCAATCCTGTTCCACCCATGTTTCAGCCTCCAATCACTGATCTCGCCCCTTCTAGTTTTTTTGTTCATTCTGTAAACACTAGTCTATGGCATTACAGATTAGGCCACCCTTCAGACTTTCCTTTGAAATTACTCTCTCATGTAATCCCTCAAGTGTTACATGAATCTAATACAAATTGCAGCATTTGCCCATTGGCTAAACAACATCGGTTATCCTTTCCTCACAGCCTTACACATTCTGCAAAACCGTTTGATCTCATTCATTGTGATCTTTGGGGCCTCTTCTCTACTAAGTCCATTAGTGGTTCTTCCTATTTTCTAACTATTGTCGATGATTATAGCAGATTCACATGGATTCACCTCTTAGACAATAAATCTCAAACCAACACTCATATTCAATCTTTTTTTACTATGGTTAAGACACAATTCAATACCACAATAAAGTCCCTTCGATCAGATAATGGTGTTGAATTTCACATGAGTCCATTCTATGCATCGAAGGGTGTAATCCATCAATTGAGCTGTGTTGAAACCCCTCAGCAAAACGCCACTGTTGAACGCAAACACCAACATATTCTAAACGTTGCTCGATCCCTTCGGTTTCAATCTCATTTATCCTTACCATTTTGGGGAGATTGTGTGCTTACTACAGTACATTTAATCAACCGCATTCCCACCCCAGTCTTACATAACAAATCACTTTATGAAACTTTGTTCCATTCTCGTCCATCATATTCTCATTTGAAAGTGTTTGGATGTCTCTGCTATGCCTCTACTTTACTTAGACATAGACATAAATTCGATCCTAGAGCTAAACCATGTATATTTCTTGGATATCCTTCTCACATCAAGGGATACAAACTCTACGATTTACACAAACATACAGTTTTTGTCTCCCGCAATGTCATATTCCATGAAACTATCTTTCCTTTTGCACTTACACATCCTATTTCTTCTACTGATTCTGTTCTTCCCTTACCTTTCCCCCTGCATGAATCAGTAGATCCTTCCAATGCTCCAATGCCTTCTAATTCTTCTATTTTTCAATCTGTTACTCCCTCACCCTTCAATTCTACCTTACCTTCCCCTCCTCTATATTCTGACTTAGCACCTCTTCTACCATCCCCTTCTGAGCTCATTTCTCAGCCATGCAGGAGGTCTTCTAGGATAAAACACAAACCTGGATATTTGCATGACTATCATTGTCATGTTGCCACCTCCTTTTCAGCACCTGAACCTTCCTCTTCAGCTTCAGGTATTCCTTATACTCTTTCATTCATTCTTTCATACTCTCATCTTTCTCCTGCTCAGAAATGTTTTAGCCTTTCTGTCTCTACTCTTACTGAGCCTACTTCCTATACTCAAGCTATCCGTAGTAAGGAATGGTGTGATGCTATGGATACTGAAATCAAAGCTCTTGAATTGAATAACACATGGACTATTGTTGATCTCCCTGCATCTAAACACATTATTGGCTGCAAATGGGTTTATAAAGTCAAGTTAAAATCTGATGGCACTTTGGAGAGGTATAAAGCTAGGCTTGTTGCAAAGGGGTATAATCAGTGTGAAGGGTTGGATTATTATGATACTTTCTCTCCTGTGGCTAAGCTCACCACTGTCAGAACCCTTTTAGCAGTTGTTACTGTCAAACACTAGCATCTTCATCAATTGGACGTGAATAATGCCTTTCTTCATGGTGATTTAGCTGAAGAAGTATACATGACATTGCCACCTGGTTTTGCTAAAACGGGGGGGTCCAAAGTCTGCAGGTTATATAAATCACTCTATGGTTTAAAGCAATCTTCGCGGCAATGGTTTGCCAAATTTTCTTCTGCCTTGCTTGAATTTGGTTTCGTGCAGTCCAAGGCTGATTACACTTTGTTCACTCGATCTTTGACAGATTCCTTTATTGCTCTTCTAGTTTATGTTGATGACATGTTGTTGCAAGTGATAATTCAACTGTTGTTTCCATATTCATTCACATGCTTAACGACAGATTTAAGCTTAAAGATCTTGGTCCATTGAAGTATTTTCTTGGGTTGGAAATAGCTCGCAGTGAGCTTGGGATTTCTGTTTGTCAGCGCAAATATGCATTGGACATACTTGAAACCACTGGTTTGTTGGCTTCCAAACCGGCAAAAGTTCCTATGGATCCTAATGTGAAATTTTCTAGAGATTCTGGCCAACTTTTAGCTGATCCCACTTCCTACAGACATCTTATTGGACGATTACTTTATCTCACTCTCAGTAGACTCGATATTTCTTTTGTTGTTCAGGTTTTAAGTCAGTTTATGGACAAGCCACGGGCTCCTCATCTTGATGCAGCCTCTCAAGTTCTACGCTATATTAAAACCTCTCCAGCTCAGGGCATGTTCTTCCCAGTCCTTTCTAACCTTCAACTGAAAGCATTCTGTGATTCAGACTAGGCTGGTTGCTTGGACTCTCGACAATCAGTCACAGGCTATTGTGTCTTTCTGGATAATGCTTTGATTTCGTGGAAATCCAAGAAACAAACTACAGTCTCTCGTTCTTCTGCTGAGGCTGAGTATAGAGCCATGGCGTCTACCTGCTGTGAAATTGTGTGGCTTCACAACCTTCTCACTGACTTACATATTCCACTACAACCTGCTCTCCTTTATTGTGATAGTAAAGCTGCTCTTCACATTGCTGCCAACCCTGTTTTCCATGAACGTACTAAACACATTGACATTGATTGTCATGTGGTTCGTGAGAAAATTCAATCCGGTGTTCTTCGCACTTTTCACGTTTCTTCTCAACACCAGTTGGCTGATATTTTTACCAAAGCCCTTGGTTCATCTCATTTTCATCCCTTATTATCCAAGATGAGTGTTCATAACATTTATTCTCCCTAACATGTTTATGAATCTCATCTTAAGGGGGGTGTATTGAATATATTCAGCAACGCCGAAGTCTACAGCTTGCAACTTCACACAATGAAGACGCTGAAGAAACGACTAACGCTGCTGCATTATTAAGTTAAGCACGTGTTGAATAGGAGGTTACATTCAGTTACATTCTGTTACAAAGTCTGTTATTTACAACTGATACAACTGATTCGGTTGCTAACACTTATGTAATACTATAATTATTGTAACAATTCATTGAATGAATAAGAAGAATTCAGTTCACACTTCAACATTCAATAAAGTGTGTGTGTGTGTGTGTGTGTTTAATGATAATACATCTTGTTGGCTCTATTGCTCAATATATTGAGCTTTATTTCTCCAACTATGATATTGGATTTAGTCTTAGGTGGTGGATTTATTGTAACTCAAGAATAATTTAACTTTTGAAACTAAATTCGTATACCCAAGAAGCACTTTTGAATAGTTAGCTCTAAAATACATTGAAACACTTTGTATCCACACCTAAAAAAAGCCATGCCACCACCCTTGGCTTGAACGCATCCAGTACACCGGACCTCCCACGACTCCATGATTTTTCTATGAATAGGATTTTCCGATCACCTTCAAATTAAACTTGCTGAAATCATTGAAAAATTACTAACACATAATCATATTCTTATAACTTTGAGCTTACTTTTTGGTTATTGTCCTTTCCATGTTGATTGCACTTACTTTACCTGAAAGAGTTAGATTATTTCCTTATAAAAGACTTGAAGTTTTATATAACATTGTAATCTACTCTTGCTAATGGTTGTAGGTTTCATTCCTTGTGAGTGAAAGTGTAAGTCACAATAGTTTACTTGAGCATTCGATTATGTTCTTTTGTGTGAGCTTGTGTGTTTGAAGTTTTGGTTTTAATCCTATGAAAAATATCATATGGGTTTGGACTTCGAGCCCGTGAAAAAAAATAAAATGCCAGCTACTAACTAGCTCATTTTTTAATTATAAAACAACAAAAGTAAATTAATTTTAAAAAATAAAAATAAAAATATTTTTACTGTTAGGAATAAAATTATTAAGTTAACAATGCATATACCCTTTCTGCTTATAATTCTTAACTAGTCCAAGTTGGATCATACTCTCTAAGAAAATTTCATCTTGAGCTAGCTCGCTGTAAAGAATGGCAGAACGTTGATTAAAAATTCATATTGGGATTTGATGGCAAGGATATTTATCATAGGGATTAAAATAACTTTATTTTAATGTGTTTCTTCTATTTTATTAGAATCTTAAAAGTAAGAAATTCTAAAATATATATGATTTTGATACGTATTAACTTAAAAGAACAACAATTCTTACAAAAAAAACATGTTTTTTGTAACCAAAAAAGAAAGAAAGAAACACATTAAAAAAAAAAAAAAAAGGAGTTTTGATTAGAGACATTGTTCACTCTTTATTTCAAATCAGTACAATTTTTCTAATTTCTATTTTAGTTTTCTTTATTTTTTATCCAATAAACTTTATTGCCATTATAGAAAAGATATGTTTTTCAAATTAAAAAAAAGTAAAATTTTAACTAAAAATATATTTTTCCCAAGAATTCAAATAACTATCTTTATCATGAATAAATATTTACTCTTGCGTTTATTTTTTGTTTTTACAAAAAAAAAAAAAAACCCAACTGTTTTAGCCTTTAATTAGATTAACCATTCGATTTATTAATTCAAATATTTTTAATTCGTTAAAAAAAAACACAAACACCATCATTTCAATTTTCAATTTAAGAATTTTATTGCTATCAAAACACAAGTCCACAGATTCATAGCTTCTTGTTTTTTTTTTTTTTTAACATTACAACTTAGTTTGGAATGTTACCGTTATAACTAGTTTGTATCTAATGTATCAAACTATTTCCCCATCTTTGTATCCCAAGAGCAATCTTGGTTTAAACCATTTAATAGGTGATCTATTTGTAAAGTCTTGGAAACAAAAAATTTGCTTTTTATGTGATTTTAGATTCGAGTCATATGATTGTTAGTATTAATAGCCATTGAAAGTTTACCTGATCGTTAATTTTAGGACCTATAATAATTAGCAGAGATATTTATAAACTGGCTCGAACACTCTCACATAAATAATAAAAAAAAAAATTTGATTTACCGATGAGATTATTCCACCCATACACAAACTTCATGGAACAAGCTAGCTAGCTGGAACGAAACTTGGCATATCCCACTTATAATAGTTTTGTTACTATATAACGTAATATTTGTGATTGTAATAATGATTATTTTAAAAAATATTTTTTTATTTTAAAATATATTAGAATAATTTATTTTTATTTATTTTATTTTATTTTAGATATTAGTATAATATTAAAACAATAGAAAATTATAAAAAAAAATAATTTAAAATAAAGAAGTAGAAAAAATCCAGTAACTCTTATATATATATATTGCAAGTGCAATCTTGATTAATAAACAACCATCAAAGCAAATTGTACTTGGAAATTCATTGTTTCACTGTTACACCATGTCTTTTACATCCCTGTAAATGATTCTAAACGCTAAACAAACAAGGAAGAAGAAGCTTAAATCAATGAGACAAGCACTGATAGCAAGCCCCAAAGAGGGTTCTAAAACTGCATATGTGCCTGTGAGGAATGCGATGATCATTGTCCCCATGCCAATCATGGTTAACAATGTGGCCAACATAAATAATTTCAAAGAGGTAACCTCATACATCTCTTTATTCTTATCCAATTTAAAACCTTGAATCATCGCCATCAAAAAATGGATAAAAACAACAAAAATAGAAAGCACCATTGACATTGCATCTGATATGATAAATACTATAAAAGCAGCTTTTTTAGTTAGAATTGCAGTGCCTCGGTCACTTTTGTAACCACCAGGTAGAGTAAATGCTGCTGCAAATGTTACTGTTGCTATCAACGCTGCTACAACTAGATGAGACTCTCTTGCTTTACTCAAAGCTTCCTCTTCCTCTTTGTCTTCCTCCTCATTCTGTCCTCTCACACGAATAGTAAGGTTGCCAAACGGTCCCCTGGCAACATCTTCAACGGATTCAAAGATCTCTTTCTGCAAAATATTTTGGGTGAAATATGTAGATAATTTGGCTAATGCCATTTTTCAACCAATTTAGTCTTTGTTACCTGCTAATTATCTATAAGATATAATTTTACATTAGCCAAATTATCCCCAAAAAGAAGATTACGATGTGGCCTTTTAGTACAATTTTATATACTAATAATAGTTTCGATTACTCACGATCCCTTGTTTTGCACAAAATAATCAACTTTATATCACTCAAACTAAAAACTACTCATTTCATTCAATAATTAATTTCCCAGTATATGTATGAATTACGTACGGAGCCTCTGCATCGATTTTCTTCTGCAAAAGGGTTTTAATGGATCGTCATATATATAAGATACATGAATTATCACGACAGTTGAGTCATAGAGAGAGGATTACCTTCAACTCAGCAAAATTTATGAAGAGCAAGTCGTCGACCCGTAGCTTTCGCTTATTAAGACCAAATATATCGCTGTCAAATTCATCTCTATGTTCATCTAAAACACGTCTCCATTGCTTCTGCTTGTGCGCTAAAGCAGCAATTAGATGGAAGGGCGTGTTTCCTTTGTCATCCTTCTCGGTTTTAAGTCTTGCAAGCTCAGGAATCTGCAGACATTCCTCCAATACATTCCTTGTTTGACTGGCAACAGCATAGTGAAGAGCATTCCAACCTTTGTCATCAACTAGCTCACAGCTTGCTGGACAACGAGAAACAATCTCTTTCACGGCGTTTACATTGCCGTGAATGGCAGCAATGTGAAGAGCTGTTCTCTTCCTCTTTGTGTCAGCAATGTAGGCTGCCGACGGATAACAGTCCAGTATTTTTCTGGCTGTCCCTGAAGCCAACAAAACAAGGAATATAGATTGGTTAATTGTTTGATTTGAGAAGATGATAGGGCTCATCACATGCAATAATTAAATTCCATTTCTAAGTTTGTAGAATGCATTCATCTCAAGTTTTTTCCTTCATGACCAACAGAGATTTCATATGGTCTATGTGAATTACTTACACACACAAAGAATTTTATTGCTTTAAAATACAGAAAGCTGATTTATTTGGATTTTAAAATAGGCACAGTTAATTTTAGCTTTTGTTTTAGCACGTGGATACATAAAATCAAATACATTTAGCTTTTGAATAATAGTTTGCACAATTATATACAAGCAATTAATTTATTCTCCAGACTTGAGCACAAAATCCTACCATGATGTCCCCCCGAGCTTGCCGCATGTAAAGCAGTTCCACCATTAGGGCCGCCATAGTCCACTGAAATGCAATTTCCTAAGATCTCATCGATCTCTTTTCCTCCTCTTAAAACAGCAATATAGAGTGGTGGTTCTCCATGAACATTGGCGGAATATGAAAACTCAGGGTCCTCCGCTGTCAATATTTCCACCACTTGGCTCCCCCTACTTCGAGCTGCCTCGTGCAACGCTGTATCTCGCTCTACATTGGTCATCCTCAACATTCTTTTTGCTTCTGTTACTCCGCTCTCTGGATCTGCAGGTAGAGCTTTTGCACGGTCAATGAGGACTTTCACCACATTGGAATGGCCATATCTTGCTGCCAAATGGAGTAGGGTTTCTCCTTTCTTATTGGCTTGGAATACCAGTGGCGGACACATTTCAAGAATTTTATCAACAAAATCAGTGGATTCCGGCTCCCTCGTCTGGTTTCTTAAGTAGACATGAAGTATTGTGTTCTCGTCTGGAGTCAATAACTGATCGAGGCAAGTTTCACAATTCTTAAAGGGATCGATATTGCCTTCTGCTGCAGCTTTGTACAAGATATGATCAATATAGGTGATTCTATTCATTTTCTCAGTAGTTTAGAGGAACTCACTGAATAAAATGTAAGCTAATGAAGAACAGGAGAAACAACTGTGGCACAATGGTAAGAGGTTCCACTCCTCAACTGATTACAAGCTGCTGATTTCTTTGGTTTGCTGCATATATATTTAAGCAGGGTTGTTTTTTAAATTGTTGTTTTTTAGAAATTTATTAAATATTATTATTTTTATTTTTTAAAAGTTATTTTTTAATATTAGCATGATAAAACTATTTAAAAAAAATTAAAAATTAATTTAAAATTAAAAAAATAAAAATTTTACCTTTTCTTTTAAATTGCTGGAGAAAAAGAAAAGGATATATAAAAAAGGCTATATATCATTGAGCCCGTTTGTGCTTTCATGTTTTGAGTAGAAACACGAATCATGGTGTTTGGTTGCAAAAGAAAGCTAAGTTTTTATTAGTGGAGCCTACTAAAAACATCTTTTATTAGCTTTTTTTTTTTTTTTACCTGTGATTCACGTGATTCGCTGCTATATCCTTCTAATTTAAAATATTTTTCTGTATTATTATTATTATTATTATTATTATTATTATTTAAAGTTATTGACTTAATTATTAGATAGCTCTAAAAAATCACCAAACAAAAACTTTTTTATAAATACCAGGAGCTCCATCCATCTCTAAAAAAGAATAAATCAAATTTTTAAAACTAAGAAATTAATTAATTATTCAAGATATAAATATTTTTCTTGGATTTTTTAGTATCTTATCAAGTATGTTTAAGAGTATGTTTAGTAGTGTTGTAGCGGTTACTTTTCAAATAACTTTTTGTGCTGAAATGTATGTCAATGATGTTTTTTTATTTTTTTAAAATTATTTTTGACTTTAGCACATCAAAACGATCCAAAATATATAAATCATATTAAATTTTAGCAAAAAAATAAATAAATTTTACGAGAATATAGTTTCAACTGCATTCCCAAACACTTTCTAAAAGCATATGCAATAAACAAAAATAGTGATGAAAACCCTTTGTTTGAAGGGTAACTTACTCTTGCTTTATGTCCTACCTTTTCTTTGGGTCATGTTTTGTGATTATTTGGTCATCACAACTGATGTGGCACATCATTTAATGACTCAATTAGATAAAAAGTAGTCTCTTGCATTCTACACGTAGAAACTCTTTGTTTATATATTTATTTTCACACAATCCGCACTCCTCCTATATTAACTAACTTAAAAATCAAAAGAGTTTTCGATTTAAACAAGGGTTTTAATTCTTTTGCAAAAAAGCTCATGAACCTGCGAAGCTCAACCACACCATCAACCCATGATAGACATGGAAAATCCAATTTTTATCTAATTGTTTTTCACAATTTCATTACATATGCTGGTAGTGTTAAGCCAATGGTGTGGAAGCAATATGCCTGTAATACAAATAAAAATAATATTTATAATACAAAAAATAATATTTATCATATTAATAATAATATTAAACTTGTCTTCCTCAAGTTTTTATAGTAATAATTTTTTTAACGATAATAATTGTTATTATATTTTTTTCATTTTTTTCTCTGTAGGGTCTACAAACCCAGCCGCACGAGTCTGCAACCCTTGAGGGTGTCTGCAAACCCAGGCGTGCGAGTCTTCGCCTAGCGCGCAGTTTTGCAGACCCAAATGAGTGGTTTGGAGATCCAGCACGTGGTTCTACAGACCCGCTCGCTTGGATTTGCAGTCACACGCACAGGTCTGGTCCTAGTGGCAACTATCAGCAACCTAGGGCCTACAACCCCTCCATGGCCCACCAAAATCAACACTAACCGTTTCCTCTCTAAAATCCCTTCAATAGCAGGTGCATCTCTATGAAAAAGACAACTTCACCTTTCCCTTATAGTCTTTGCAATTCTTTGTGGCAAGGACAACTTTATCATTACACTGCTTTAATCTACAGTGCTTTATGTATGGGTAAACAGTAACAGGGACACTAAGTCTTTTTAGTATATTATCAAGTTTTTTATGGTAATAATTTAAAAAAAAAAATTCTTAACGATAACAACAACAATAATTGTTATCATATTTTTGTTCTTTTTTTCTCTGCATACCCTGCCGCCCGGGTCTCCAACTCCTAGGGGTGTCTGCAAACCCCAGGCGAGTGCCAAAAGAGACCCATGTGTGCGGGTCTGCAAACATGAGTGCGTAGTTTTGCGAACCCAAGTAAGCGGGTTTGCATATCCAGTGTTCGTGTCTGCAGACCCTAGACGCACGGTTTTGCAGACCCGCTTGCCTGGGTTTATAGCCAGGCGTGCAGGTCTAGCCCTAGTGCCTATGGGATAATAGCCCAGCATTAGGTGTCACCTAGACCTGCAACCCCATCCTACCACATTAAAATCAACATTAATTGTTTTACTATCCTTTCAATACTAAATACATCTCAGCAAAAAAAAAACCCTATCTTTTACTTGCAGTCTTTGTATAATTCTCGCGATCTGAATGCAAAGACATTTACCAAAAGAAAGAGGGCTCTCTTCTACCTTTCCTTTCTTTCACATCTTGATCATTGGGGCTTTATAGCTGTCGATGGCCACTTCTTCTATCGTACCATTGCTTTTTTAGTGGTCTTGTCTTGGACAAAAGATGTCATGGTCATGCACATGATCAGTCGTCAAGTTTGGTCTTTGATATGTGACTCAAGTTTGGCACTTCTTCTTCTTCTTCTTCTTTTTTAATTTTTTTAATTAATTATTCATTTTTATCATTATTATTTGATTCATTTTTATTTCCTTCATATAATTTTAACATGATAGTTGGGTTTGATTTACATGTTGTTGTGTTGTATTCATGATATAAAAAAAAAATATCATGAAAATTTTATTTTAATTTTCTCATTTCAAGTTTAACACAAACAAAAAAAACTTTTGTTTCTTTTTCATTGTTTATGAAGTATTGAAAATTACAGTTTATTCCCAATGTTTTTTTTTTTTTTTTTAGTTTTTTGTCCCTCTATATATTTTCTAGGGTTTAATGTTAGAGTCTTAAACCTCATTTATTTGTTTTATATTTTAATTATTGTAATTTGACAGGAAAGAGAAAGTTAAAAAAAAAAGAATAAATTAATATAAAATATTTGATCGTTCATATTTTGAAAGTTAAAATTAAAAAAAAAATTGATTTTATTATCAACATAGTACGGACGTCATATGGTTGTATAGCGTCTATTTATAACTGCTATTAATATAATTGTTAATAATAGTAACGGTTGCTTACAACCATTATTTCTATTTCTATTAATGGTTGTAAAATAAAATAATATTTTATAATAATGGATAAATTAAAGTATTTTGTTTTTTCAAATACTCTTTTTATCCTTTGTGTTATATTTAAAAAAAATTACCACAATTAAAAAACAAAAAAAAACTCTTGAATTAGACCGTGCAAAGATTTATTGGTCCCATGAATATTTCTGATCGGTTAATTTTACTAGTGATTTAGCATTTGCTTGGCCTTTAGCAAATGATTTCAGGGCTGATTTGATTTTTTATCTTGTCTACCTTTATCACAACCTCACACGGTGGAAAGTATGAATGCACTTAGCCACAAAAATAAGAGCAAGGACAGAACACAAGTCTCGTCCTCTTCTTTTTTCCTTTCCCAGGTTTCGGTGCTGTCCCGTCCCCTCTGCTCTCTTGTCCACGGAGCCCAAGTTCAACGTGTTTCGCATAGCGAGAATGCGTGTTTAGAAATATAATTGTAATTATTTTTTAAAATATTTTTTATTTAAAAAATATATCAATAATATATATATATTTTTAAAAAATTTATTTTTAAGACCATCACATCAAAATAATTTAAAAACATATAAAAATATACTAATTTAAAACAAAAAAAAAATTAAATTTTTTTAAAAATACTTTTGAAACGCAGTACCAAACACACCCAAAGCCTAGTCATACGCAAAAGAGAAGGTTTGGGATAGAATTTGAGTTTTTATTTTTAAATTAATATTTTTCATATTTTTTTATAATTATAATTTTCATATTTTTATATTGTTTTTAGAGTTTAAATCGGATTTTACTTAAAATTAAATTAATTAAAGAGTTAATCGTTTCACTTTTTTAAAGAATTATTTAAACTAAGAATCAAATATTCTTGATAGCTTCTGCTTTAAATAAAAATGCTTTGTCAACCCACTATATTAACACAATTGATAGAAATTGATTGTAATATATATATATATATATATATATATATATTTTCTTTTTTTTTTTTTCTTTTTTTTTTTGTTTCAACCAAGAGAAAAATCGTTAAACTATGGAGACTTGGGATATGTGAAGGAATTTTTGTAATATTTATTAAGTATAAAGGGGATTTTTTATCAAAATCTTTAAACATTTAGATAATTCATCTAATATTACAATACTTAAATGGAAGGTATTGCAATTTATGCTATTTTTATATCATTACTAACGTTAATTTTTTTATATATATTTTAAAACCATTTGAAAGGAAAGATTGGATGGAATTAGAAATCGCATGAAGATAAAAAAGAGAAGTGAACTTCGTTTTGGACCTTATAGACCTATAAAGCCCACGTTCCGGCCATTTTGTTGCAAGGCCCATTATGCCTAGAAATTATTCCCATGATGTAAGAAAACGGTGTTCATGTTAAAAATCTTCACGGTCTTTTGAACAAATGTCTTTTTCAAAAGTAAAATAAACTAAGTAACTTTCTCATCATTTGATCCATCAATTTATTTTTTCAATCTATACGAAAATTATGCTTAATTTTTTCATGAAGAATAAAAAACAATTCTAATAATTGAATACACAAATATTTATCCCTCTGGAAACTCAGAGAGTGTATCATTATATGAAGGGAGAGACTTATTTTCATTGAAAATGATTATTGTCTACATTAATAAGACACAGAAAATCATAATATATAATAACTTAGCACTTATTAACTAATTTGCATTTTAAAAATTTGAATATAAGAACTATACTTTGAAGAATTATTTTATGATATATACTCAAAATGTAATACGTCTAGAATTCTTGATGAAGAACATACCTATTTCCTAGAGGAAATAATAATGTCAGTAGAGAGAATTTATTAATAAAGTATTGGTCTAACGATTAAGATATTGTTATATTTTTATAAAGATAAAAATATAAATTCAATCTTCTAGAAACGTACTTATTGAGAAGAGTAACCACAAACTCCAAACGGGACTAGTCTCACCCTTTAAACAAATGTTAAAATACCCGGGTAAAAAAACAAAAATAGAGAGAATATTAAATTGGAGAACAAAAGGAGAGTAAATATTTATATCTTTGAAAACATTTTAAAGTGTCTTTCTACTACGCATAATTATGATCCTAATGCCAAAATCGTTTTTTTTTATGAATTAGTTTTGATTTTTTTTTTTCATATTAGGTTTTTTTTTAATAATTAACAAGTTGACAAGACAATTTAGTTTTTTTTAATAAAATAAATATTATTAAAAAAAATTATTGTCATGTACAGCTTCACCCCCACACAAAAAAAAAAAAAAAAAACCAGAGCAACAATGAAAGCGTTATGCTATCCTATTTCAATTGATGTCGTGCAAGAAAAAAACTCACTAATTAGCTAATTAATTTTGCATTTATAATAAAATATTTAATACGGACTTGAACAACACTTTTTCATCAAAAATACTAAACTTCATTTTTCATACAATTAAAAGGACCAAAAAAGATTGAGGATGAGACAACCATAGTACGCAAAATTATCAAAATGAAGAAAAATACCTTCGAGGGACAAATCAAGGATATAAACTCCAACCAAAGCTCCACTCATTAATGAAGATCAAATATTTAATATAAATTAAAATAATAAACATTGTGGATTGATTAATTAATGCGATTAAGCTTTATATGTTTTTTAAAATTATTTATGTTAAGTTGCTTGAAATGTTTAAATATCTACCATATAAATGTTTAAATATCTAATTGAGAATTATTAAAAAATAATGAAACAATCATTTTAATAAGTTAGAAATACAGGTTTTGTTACCTGTAAAAATCCCAGTAATTAAAGGTTAAAAGAAAAAAAAAAGAAATATGTAATAGCCACCTAATTTTTTAAAAAAACTAAAAATTTTAAAATATTCATTGTTTCTTAAATTCAATTAAGGAATTAGTTATGAGAAAACATAAAAATCACCCTTTTTAAAATCTTTTTAAATAAAAAATTACCTTAACTATGTGTTTTTTTCTAAATTTATTCTTATGTATATTGTTTAAATTATTTTTTGAACCTATTTACTAGTTATTTATTATTAATAAATGTTTGCCAAGTTTGTGTCATACTTTAAATCAGGAGTCTTGGAACTCAATGAATTTTTGTTTATATATATTTTTAATTCTTTTAATTAAAATCATCACGTTGTGCCTATGTCAGTTTCCATAACTAGGAAACTCGTTAACCTAGCCATTGAAAACCAAGATTAATCCAATAATGATATTAGCTTGTCAAAAACTTGTAATTCATTTTTTAACACATTTTGATGAAGTTAAAAATGTTGTTCAACACTAGAAGATACATCGACCTAATTATTGAAGCCCAAACTTTAATTAAAATAATAATAATAATGTTAAATTTGATGAAAACTCATCAATATATTTTTATTCTTTAATTTAAAAATAAATATTTACATGCACATATATAAGTAAAAAGGATTACAACAAAGTTTTACAAAATGAAATGAACACCATTAATAAAATAAAATAAAAAATAATGCATGAATAAAAAGTATGCAATTTTCAAAAATAAATTTCTAATCACACATGCATAACACAGTTTTATAAAATGAATTTAACACTATTATAAAGCAAGTAGAAATAAAATAAAAAAAGATGCTCGAGTAAAAAGTTTTTTAAAATAATTTTTGCACACACACATGCATACTTAAAAATATGACAGCATAGTTTTATAAAATCAATCTAATGCTATTGCAAAGCCAATAAAACTAAAATAAAATCAAAATAAATGCATGATTGAAAAGTTGTTGAATTTCAAAAATTATTTTTTTTTCACACACATATGTACCTGAAATGTGATAATACAATTTTATGAAATGAATCTAACACTAATTAAAAGACATTAAAAATAAAATAAAATAAATGCATATGTGAAAAGTTGCCGATTTTCAGAAAAGAATTTTTACACACACGTGTACTTAAAAAGGCACCAACACAGTTTCATAAAATGAATCTAATACTATTGCAAATCCAGTAAAAAAGGAGAAGCATGTATAGTAACTATCATGCAAAAACCCAGGGTAATTAAAAAGAAAAAAAAGAGATAAAAGAGCTAGGGTCTTACCTCGGAGCTGGTTTAAGACAAGGGAGAAGCTACTATGGTAGCTACTGGTGGCAGAGATGGTGGCTGAGCCGTGGGTTGGTTCGGTTTTGATTAGTTTTCCTTCTCTGTGTTTTCTCTCTTTCTCTTCAATTTTTTCTCTCTTTTCTTTTTTTCTCCATTATGCTACTTCTTAACTCAAATAACTCTTACTATTAGCTCAAGACTCTCTTATTTCTTCCTTCTTTCTTTCTGTATTTTTTCTCTCTAGCTGGGATCTTTTTATTTATTGCTTTGCCTCTTTATTTATTGGCAATGATGATGGTTTTGATACCCTTCTTGGTACTGTTATGATTATGACCATTGATCCCTTTAAGTAAGCATGCTTGAATAGCCCTTTTCTCATTAGTTTTTGCAGCATTTCAAAGGATCATAGCTTTGTTTTCTAGGCTGAATATATTACAGTATATAGCTGTAGTTGTTTTTTAAATAATTTTTTTATGTTAAAATATATGGTAATAATATTTTTTTATTTTTTAAAAAAAATATTTTTGATAATTAACATATTAAAATAATTTAAAAACATATTAATTTTAAATTCAAAAATAAAAAAAAATTTAAAAAATATTTTTCAAAATATAAAAATAAATAAGCTTGGGCGTAAGCGTAGTGGTGTAATTCTTGGCATCATGGGAGGCGTGGGAGAGAGAAACATGCAGTCAAAGGTGAGGTCGAAACTATGAACAAAAGAGAGAAAAAACCTTCACAATCGTCCATGGGAAAAAGAAGATAACAAAAAAATAAATAAATTATGAACGCAGTGAGAACATTTGGAATTATACATTTTCCTTTGTACAGCGTTCATCTTCTTTTTCGATTCCGTTCATTGCTCTGGCGCCGATGATTCTTTGCCTTGAATGCCTGTTCAATCAATTTACTGCATCTCTTGTTCCTCCAAAACAACATGTGACCAATGGCAACTCCCACAGGCACCGCACATCCGTATCCAAGCAAAGCAAATTTCCAACTGAACAGGCTACCTGGCTCCGAAAGGATGCTTTCTTCTTGTGCTTCTGGTGGCTGTTGATCTTCAACGTCATCACATTTATTGGACAGCGGAAACCCACACAACCCTAGGTTTTCCTGATAGGAATCACTAGTGAAGGTAGAAAATTGATTCCCTACAGGTATCGTCCCCTCTAATCTATTATAAGAAAGGTTAAGAACCGATAGGAATGTCAAGCTTATTAGTGGCATCGGGATCGCGCCTGTGAGCTTGTTTTTTGAGAGGTCCAAGGACTCGAGCAATGTCAACTTCGAAAGCGATGTTGGGATCTCACCTTTCAGGTTATTTCTAGACATGTTGAGTACTTCGAGTAATTTGAGGTCGCCAATCTCTTCAGGAATCTCTCCTTCAAAAAGATTGTTTGAGAGGTCTAAGATAGTGAAAATTGTTAAGATGTTGATATTATCCATTCTATGGCCCTTGCTTGTAATTGACATCCAATCCCTATAATAGTAAGATCCCATGTACAATAGTGACCCATTGAACTTTACCCTCATTGACTTCCATATTGCAAAGTAATCCAGAGGCAGATTTCCGGTGAAATGATTCGAGGAGAGATCAAAGATTTGAAGCATTGGGAAGTCATTTGATGTCAATGGCTGGCCAATGGGACCGTGCAATCTATTTGATTGTAGGATGAGAACTTGCAAGCTGGGAAGCATCCCTAACCAGAAAGGAAATGTGTCATTAATCTGGTTATCTCCAAGGTCTACAACTTCAAGGCATCTGCAATGGTTCAGAGACCTGGGAATTTTCCCTGTCAACTGATTCCCGTATAAGTTGAGTGTCTTTAGGCTGCAGTCTTCGGTGAAATTCCAGAGCATCAACCCAAAGAATTTATTCTCCCGTAGATTTAGTACGGTGAGAGTAGCAGCAAGAGCCTCGAGACATTTTGGAATTTGACCTGTCATAGAGTTGTAGCATAGATCCAAGATTGTTAGATTTCTTATCCTGCATAATGATTCTGGAATCTCTCCAGAGAGCTTGTTCTTAGCTAGCGAGAGGAAGCTGACAGAGGGTGGTAGAATTGGGATTGATCCTTCTAACAAATTGGAGCTAAGATCAAGAAAGGTCAAGGAGCTTGAAAACGGATCAGAAGATGGTGCTTCAAATCCGTTCAAGAAATTGTTAGACAAATTCAAGTAAACTTGCCTTTCAAACTGCCAAATCCATTTAGGCACTTGGCCATGGATTTTGTTGTTAGAGAGGTCGAGCTCAACCAACCTGCTTACTTTTTGAAGGAAACTTGGGATTTCTCCAATATTGCAGTTGACAAGATTCAGCCTCTCAAGGTAGGGGAGGTCAAGAAACTCGGTTGAGTTAACAAGACCAGAAAGGTTGTGACCACTGAGTTTAATGCCAACCACATGATCAGTTGTGACTCCATGACAAGTAACACCTTCCCAGGAGCAACAATCAGTGTCAGGCTTCCATGAAGTAAGCAAAGAACCTGAGGCGCGCTGGAGAGGAAGAGGGGATTCTGGTTTGGCCGC
The DNA here is from genome assembly GCF_005239225.2 of Populus alba. Classification (NCBI taxonomy): domain Eukaryota; kingdom Viridiplantae; phylum Streptophyta; class Magnoliopsida; order Malpighiales; family Salicaceae; genus Populus; species Populus alba. Next base: position 24,598,917 of record NC_133289.1, read on the forward strand.
AGATAAATCCCTTTTGAGTCGGAGCAAGGCTGTTTTTTCACTGCCAACGCAACGGTGGCCTGAGAAAGGATGAGAAGAAGTTTGTGACAAAGATGTGAAAGTAGAATTTGCTGAAGATAAGAAGGGTAGGAATAAAAAGCAACAAGCTATAATTCTACAATAATCTCTCATTTCAAGAGATAAATTTATTGTCTCGGATGTTATTGTGATGGGTCGGTGGATTTATAGAGAAAATTCCTGCACTAGCTTGATGTAGAACACTAGGAATTATTAGTTTCTTGTAGTTGGTTGGATAACAAGGTTCCAAGAAATTTCTTGGTCAACGTTCGTGAATGTGGTGGAAACCATTTCTTTTAAATTTTAAATTTTATTTTTATATGTTTTTAAATTATTTTAATATGTAAATTTTTAATAAATAAAAAATTAATATATTATTTTAATAGATTTCTAAATAAAAAAATCTTTGAAATGCAATCATTACAGCAATCTTAAACAGATGTAAATGAGAGAAGATGTGATATCCTGGCAACAACTCTTTTTTTATATATAGTCAAGATTTAAGGAAAGGTTGCGCACTTTGAGGTGCTTTTCCTCACTTCGTGGAGTATAGATTGAACGTGCAAGAACTCTCTTGAAATCGAATCTCAAGGCATGCAATGCTTGAAAAAATGTTTATTTAATTTACGTACAGGTAGGTTAATTTAGAGGAATAATTGAGTTATATTGTCAAAGCTCATAAGAAACTTAGAATAGAAGATAATTATATTGTTTAATAATTTAATTGTACAGCAAGATATCTAAAAAATATATAATAAAATAAATTATATAAAATGCTTCATCATATTCTTTAATAGATTATTGAAATAGTTTTCTAATTGTCTTCAATTGTTAATTTATTTATTTATTTATTTATTTTTTTCTCTTTACTGATTAGAAAATAATCATGGATATTCACCTTTATTATTTTCTTGTATATTAGCAATATATCTTCTTGTGAGAGAATGATAATTAATTAATGCATGTTAAGAGTTTGCTTCCAAATTAAAGTGGTGGGAATTAAAGAATAAAGATGGACCCGAAATTGTTAAGCAAGTCTTCCATTGGCAAATCTCAAATTATCTCTCAACTATGAAATGATTTTCAAGATAATCCTCAAACTAATTTTTTAAAATTGGATGTAAAAGTTAAAAAAACAAAACATTAAACCATTTAAGATATGACAAGGTGTTTCACTATTTATATAAACAATGAATCACTTTAATTTTTTTTTTAGTTTTTTTTAAGGTTTGTTTAGAATTGTGGTAGTTATTACATTTTAAAGTGTTTTTCATTTAGAAATGCCTTACAATAATATTTTTTATATTTTTTTAAAATTATTTTTGAGATCAGTATATTAAAACAATATGAAAACATAAATTTTTTTAAAAAAAAAAAAATAAGAGAAAACGGTTTCAACCTGGAAGATACTTTTAATGTAATTTGGTACTATTACCTTTGTTTCCCCCCCCCCTCTAATTTAGGCTTTTAAGCACTTTAATTTTATTTTAAAAAAAAAAAAAATTAGCCCTTCTTAATGTCATTTGGTCCTCCTACTTTTAGTTTTTTATTTTATTTATTTTATTTTTATAATATAGATCTAGGCCTTATAAAAGTGAATCCGAAATTTAGGATGATGCAACTTAACTTTTTTATTTAACTTTATCCCTTTTTAATGTAATTTGATCCTCCTTAATTGTAATTATAGGTTTTTTTTTTGTTCTTTTAGGCTTTTTGTTTATAGGCCTTACAAAAAAGAGTAAGAAACTCCTTTAATTTAATTAGTCCATATGATGCCCTTTTCTGGAGCCAGGAGAAATGCATTGTTGCACTCGAATTGAATATGAAAATGAAGATATTTGAATAATACATATGTTTAATTATAATCAAATAAATATTTTAATGATTCTTGTGTGTTTATATTTTAAAAATAAAAAAAAATATAAATGATTACCTAAAAAACTAAAAGAATTGACCCTTGATAATGGTGCTAATTCATTTGATTTAATATATTATAAATTAATATTTTTTCCTTGTCTAAAATCTTGGTGCTTCTCGAATCTATCACTATGAATAATATTGTTCTTACTCACTTATAAACATTATCTGTTATGGAGTAAATTACTTGCCTCAGTTCGTGGTTTGAATATGAATGAGTTAAAGGATATTTGAGAGTGTGGTAATAATTTTTAAAAAAGTATATTTTGTTTGAAAATATATTTAAATAATTTTTTTACTTTTTTTAAATTATTTTTGACGTTAACCTATTAAAATAATCTGAAATATTAAAAAAAATAAATTTAAAGTAAAAGAAATAAATTTTTTTATTTTATTAAAAATATTTTTGAAACATAACAATAAATAAATACAACACTTAATCAATCAGCACCTCCTTTTTATATTTGGCATGGACATACTAGTTGAAAAAACAAGTTTAATAAATTTAACTAGTTATAAAGAATAAAAAATCTTAATTTAAAAGTTTAAAATGTAGAGAGAGCTTCAAGAAACAAATTTATATTACTTTTTAATATTTTTTTTAACGAAAATATTTTTAAGTTTAAAACATGGATTAACTCATAATTATCATATACTTAATTTTATTAGTTTTTTGTTTTAAATGGTGGAATGTGGTGGTAAAATTTGAAATAGATATTAATTACTCTGCCATTAAAATCTTGATATAATATAGAATAATTATTTAGAAAAAAAAATTAAGTTTTTGGATGAACTTTTAAGAAAAGTTTTTAAAACAGGATAGCTTGAAAATACATTAAAATAATATTAATAATTTTTATTTTTAAAACTCATTTTACTATTAGCACATCTGTAAAAATATCAAAAACTTATTTAAAAACAAGAAAAACAATTTTTTAAAAAACGTGTCCACGCCACTAAAGCAATCGTGCTCACTCACTAACTTGACTTTAGTGTAGTGGTGTTAGGAAAGATAAGTAAGAAATAATGCCATTGGATGTGTGTGTCAACACCATTATTTAACACTACTAGCTTAGTTAGCATTTACTTTGATTCCTTGTTTTTTACATCAAAATTGGTCTAACACGTGGGTGTAATCAGAGAGGAGACCCAGAACGGGTCAAAGAATTAGTATTGTGTCAAAAGTAAACCTTAATACGATATTGTAAATTGTTTTTTTAGACTAATATAAAATGTACATATGAGTTTGTGTGTATTTTAATTAATCATATGAATTTTAAAGTTAACGATCATATAAGTTTTCAGTAGTCCCGAGAAACTCGAACTCATGATCATTAAAAAATAAATTTAAAACCTGATCAGTTGAGTTACCCTTTAAGATTTTATTATAAATTGTTTTTATTACATGAGTTAGATGATTTTATCCTCATTTTCATTTCTCCAACGTGCAACAATTCTGATATTTCAGAGTCTTTTGGGACATTAAAGGCTCTAGAAGAAATGGAAACCAACTAGATTTAGATATATAATTTACTTGCCAAATTGGTTTAACTAAAGAAAATCGATCTAAGTGCTGATTCAAAAATAATGTGGTGGTTGCTCAAAGGAAACCTGATGTCAAGAAAGGCTGATGCTGTACTCGTTAGTATTGATACTTTTTGTACATCTTGGGGGCAACAAGTCAATACTTATGAGTTTAGTTTTAACTATCAAATCATTGATTAAAAAATTTATTGAAATCTTTACTTTAAAATGTCTAAGAATTCTGTATATAAAATGATATCAATATTCTTAATTTAAAAGCACAATATATAAGATCTTGTGGCGCCTATCTTCGTTAAAATAAATTTCAGAGTTGACTACAATTAATTTTTAATTACAAGAGTTAAATAATAGATTTTATAATCAAACGGCTAAGCTTCTTATTTTAATTCAGCATTATATTCTCAAGATTCTTATAGCTCATTCAATGTTAATAATATACATAATTTGACCAAAAAAGAAATTATCCCAAAGATTTTATTGAATAAGAGAAATTTTATTTGAGATTTCAATTGCAACATTACCATCTTGATGTACCAAACATCCAAAATTTCAAATATTGACTACTCTTCGGTAAAAGTTTTTTCTTGGTGGAGATAGAGATTTTCTAATACTTAAATAAATATATTTTTTAAAAAGAAAATATAACAAATAAATCAATCCAAAAGCTTCCAAACAAATCAAAAACCGTGTATTGAAAAGAGGGGATATCATTCACTGTGAATATTAGGCCATTATAAGAGACTAACATATCTTTATACTTATAATTTATCTCTAAAAAATAAGAGGTCAATGGAATGAGCATAGCAAAACTAACCAAAAAAATAACAAGATGATGGTGACTGTATATATAACTGCAAATTCCAGCTAAAAAATAAGAGGATTTCTTATGAAATGCATAGCTTGAATTACATCCACCCAAGAACACAGACCAAACAAACCAATTTCGGTAGATTATGAAACTTTACATGAATTGCAACCTAATTCAGGACCTGTTCTCAACATAGATGATGTTAAAACAGTAATCATTGTTCAATTAGATTACCAAAATATGCTGTTATAATAGGCCTAACAAATGTCATTACAATTACTACACAAAACCATTACAATAGCATTACAATATATCAAAATAAGACATTACGTTCACATTAGAGAACTTAACAGCAGGTCATTATAAACTTTGTCAAGAACAGAAAATAGAAAATTTACAGCCTGATCCATTCCATTCAACGTGAAGTTATCATGCCATTACAGTCCTTCCAAGAACACAGCAGTAGACAGCAATAACATTGTTTTTCCCTCTAAGAAGCTGTTAAAAAAATATAACTTATATTAACATATGGTTCACACAACATATTTAATAAGGAAAAGACAAACAACACACAAACAATAGTAATTTCAAAGAATAAATTGTAAATAATGACATCACTTAAGGCATTATTGCATGTAAAATTAGGAAACTCAAATGAAAAGATAGAAATTTACCTCTTTTTTCTACTGTTTTGATTGCTGTTCATACATTATTTTCAACCAAGAGTATTTTCTGTCAAGATTTCCCATTGCTCTCCACATCTCCCTTCTGCTTCTTACACAGAAGAATTCTGTTGCAAAGAGGTGTATTGGACTTCCAAAGTCAACATCATGTATTGAATGCAACTCTTCCATTACCTCCTGAATGCTACACCCTTTCTTGTCTCTTGAAGGCATTGTACAATTACTAGCAATCAAAACACTGTCAATAAGTCGATCTAAACATGATAATATCTTAGCTTCCATTCCAGATCCCTTTCTTTTTTTTTTGAGGTTGCATTATGGAGGTTTCAGTAGCTTTTCTCTTAACACTACTGTGGTTGCTACTGCTGTTTGGGACATTACAACCAGCCACCATCCTACTAACATCTTCCACAAAATCAGGAATAAAATCCTCCTCTGAATCGCCACTTCCTTCCTCAAGATTTTTGTCAATATTACTTGAATTTACCAGTCCATCACCACCTTGATCTTCTTCAGAAGTCATTCCTTGACATGGAGCCCATGCATGTTGTCCAGTTGCGACAATGTTACTGAACATTGTGTCATATTTTGCACACAATGTTGGCTCTATGCCGACATGCCTAAACTTCCTTGCTCCTCTAATTTCCTAACAATGATAAACAAAATATAGTTAAATTCAAGTTAAGATTGCATGATTTTAAGGAAAACAAAATCAATTTAAGATAGTAAGTTACTAAAAAATAGACCTGTATTTTAGTTGTCCACCATTCATCAGATGCAGGGATTGTACCAAGTTCAGAGCTCCATCCAACACCAATTTCAGATATTAGCTTTTTCCAAATCCTCCAATCCTTTTTAATTCCGTACCATTTGTTCTTCAGTTGTGATTTAGTGTACAAATGTCCAGTTTTTTCTTTGAATGCAGTGATAATATATTTCCATCCAGCTTTGTCAAAATGAGCATGAGGCTTCATCCCTTTCTCAATAGCTTTGATGCATATGTCGCAAAATGTGTGCAACATTGCCTTGGTCCAAGAAGCTTTGTCATGACTTTCCGACCCATCCATATGTTTCTTACAAAGACTAAAAACAAAAATACAATTAGTTATAGTATGTTAGGATGAATGTGCAAGCAGTATGAATGTTACTGTTGGATTGTAATACAAACAAATAACATGTATAGTTACCAAAAGCTTGACAGAACAGGAACATGGTATCCAGAATGTGTGAGATGAAAAATTTCGAGACAATATAGTTAAAACAAAAGGTATGAAGAACTTAAAGAATACAAAGATGCACACATAATGTCATTTAATTTGTTATACAATTCAAAAACAAACACAATCATAAAAGAGAAGAGAAAGTGACAAAAATTGCATTATAGTACAATAAATTTAAAATGACCAGCTCGCCAAGCCATTGTAAGCAATTTACCAAACTTTATTCTTTTAACTCCTGACTGCCTTAGGAATATAAAACCAAAAACATGATACCCGTATGAAAATGATAGTGATGGTGAACAAAAAGTAATCATTGCCCGCTACCCCACTATTCTATAAAAATTTCAGTCATGTGCTACAGGTTAATCATTTATTCAGACTCATAATCTCTCAAATGTTATCATTTTCCCTTGCACAAGGTGAGTTAGAGGAGCATTGCAGGAGTGTAGATAAACCAACTCTAGTAGTGGCATGAAAAGACCAATTCAGTTGTCGGTGAAGACCATTTTTCATGACAATGAACTAAAGATAATCAAATTCTATGGAGACTATTATGACACATTAATGTCAACATTTTGATGGCTAATTCACTAACAACAGTAATGATAAATAGTTGCAGATATATTATGAATCATGTCAGAAATTAAAAAAAAAAAATTACCGTATAAAAAGTACAAATTGCTAGAACCCATTCCAGAAGCATAAAAAAAAACCTAACTAGTCATTGCATTCTATCATGAACTAATAAACCAACAATTACATGCACAGTAAGTTCCTTGAAGTAAGCCAGTAAGAAACTATGTATTTTCCATTTCTACCAGCTCTTACTATGTGCTATGCCCACTTTCAGTTGAACTAACCAAATCCACGCTTTGAACATGGCAACAACAGATCGATAATCATAACAAATAAAATGAAGTAACTAGCGCAGTAAATAACAAATGCATCGAACTTACTGAAATAAGGAAGAAGTCTAATGGTGCCTTTTCTGCAGGCTTGTGTTGTGATCATGGAAGAGTTTGGCGAATACTGGGTAGATGGTTGCTCTGGTTTATCTATTGATCAGATATACGTTTCTCCATTTTTTGCCTTTCTTTACAAACTGTAGGAGACGAGCAGGGCAGGGACTTTTATGGTAACCCCGGGCAAACATTAAAGAAAATTTAATTTATGTGGGACCCGCTTCACCAAACTCAACTTTATCCTGAACCAAACAATTATTAAATCTCCTTTCCCTCCTTTTTAAATCTCCAAAAAACACACTGCCCGGCCACTAACGAATCGGATCCTATAGATGGCATCAACCTCCGCTCCTCGCGGCGGCGGCGATGTTCCTTCTGCCTCCGGAATAATGACAACCTCCGCTTCGATGCTCTGCTCGGAGAACCAATCTCTCATCGTTGTAAGTCTCTCAAAATCCTCACTTCGATTCCAATTTCTTAAACCCACCTTTGAAACCCTAATTTGAATTGGCTTTTGTACAGGAAATGAGGAAGGTTTTCAATATGATGAAGGAGATCGCAGTTGATCTTGAGAGAGAGAACGAGTCTGCAAAAGTACTTTTTTTATAAAAAGAAAAAAAAATATTTGCTTTTTTTAAAGAGTTTGATTTCTTTGTTCAAAGTTTTTTTTTAAATAATGGGGATTTTGGGTAACTGGTTTTAATTAGTAAAATTGTAATTAAGGGTTTATTTGGAACTTCGTGATGTAAAATGGGCTCTGCTTTGATTGTAATTAATTAGAGGGAGCTAGTTGCTTGATTTCTAACTAATTAGTGCTTTTGATTTAGTAGTTCCTTTTGGCTTCATGTAGATATCTTTCTTGAAATTCAGTTTGGGATTTTGGATATCTAGCTTTCGCTTTGAATGACAAAAGATAAAAATAAAAGGGTTTGGAGAGGGCTTGAACTTCTTCGTGAATGAAGCTGATCTTCTGTTTTCTTTGTAACATCTTGAGTTTATTGATGACTATATGGAATTTTAGGTGAATGAACTTGAAAACACTGTTGCTGAGTTGTTAGCGACTTATGAAGATTGTACGTATCAGACTTCTGCAATTGAATCTGTTGGTAACACATACCAGCCTGGGGCAGAGGTGGGTTTTTTTTTCCGGTTGATTTTTAGTATTCTGTTTTTTGCATGTTGTCAGACGTACATTGGTTTGGTGTTTGAAATGCAGCTAACCGATTTCAAAAAGTTGCTTAACGATGAGTTTATGAAGTTTAAGGGTAATAAATCCTCAGCCCCACAGAATCATCCTCTACTGCGTCAATTTCGAGAAGCTGTCTGGGTACATTTCCTGACATTAATTGATTTTGACTTCTTTCCTGCTTTATTGCACTTTGCAAAGGCATCACATGACTATTTTCTAGCAGTAACATGATCTTCAGTTTCCTGTTAGTTTTTGAGATCAGTGGTCGAATCATTAAGTGGGGGACTTCATCCGCACTCTGCTGCATTAATATAATGCTGTTAATTACTTGATTGTGGTTTGTTGATGTCACTGAGGCCTTGCTTAGTGAGCTCAGTGTAGAATTCTTGGTTTCTTGATTCTAGATGTGTTGTATTGTGCTTAACCACTGGTTTTGGTGTTCCATTTTTGTCTTCTCCCACAGAATGTTCATCATTCAGGACAACCAATGCCGGGTGAAGAGCACGAGGACATTGTAATGACAAGTACCCAGTCCACCATTTTGAATATCACTTGCCCATTGAGTGGAAAGCCAATAACTGAACTAGCAGAACCAGTTTGCGGGTACTGTATTTTTACTTCAAATTTATCTTCCTATAGCAGCCCAGTTAGAATAATTAAAATTGCCGAGTTGTTTAAGATGGAAGCTTTTGTGGATCTGACCTTATTTCTTACGTTTCAAAACTTGTCATGTTTACTATTTCCCTGGTCTAGTGTGGATTGCAAGCATGTGTATGAAAAGAAAGCAATCATGGGCTACATATCCATAAATGCACAAGCCAAATGCCCCGTAACAGGTATCCCATATTCACCTGTTTTATTTTGTGAATTTGATGTACGAGTCTAACTTTTGACCATGGATCTACCTCTCAGGCTGTCCCAGGTATTTGCGGCAAGATAAAGTGGTCTCTGATCCGCTATTACTTGTTGAAATTGAGGAAATGCGCTCAATGAGCAAAGAAAATATGACTGCTACTCTGGTAGAAGATTTCACAATGACAGACGATGAAGAGGAGGATTGATGAGAGCACCTGCTGCTAGAACGTAGTCGTATTCCTCTCAGGATTTTGAACTAGCTACAGCCTTTGCTGTAGGAGTTAACTGTGTATATATTTTTTTTAATTCAAAGCTTGTCCTAATTCATCTTTCCCAAACATGTTTCTCTCTTGCTTGCAATTAGTTTACTTGCTATAATTTGCTGGTTAGAATCATGCATTTCTCTTGTTCCATGTAATTCCTGCGATCCTGCAGGAACATGTATGACTTGAATTTCTAATCAGTCTTGAATTCAAATCTAAGCCTGAAACTTTTCTTCATCAACCTCATCTTCGTCTTCCATCTGTGATCCCATCAATGCAAAAGAATCCAAATCAAGCACAATCATTGGAAAATGATGTTCAATGTTGTATTGACGTATAACGAGCAAGTAATTTCATTTGGATCCCCGTGTAAAGAAACAGGTAAGAATTTTTTTCATGTTTTTCTTTGCACCATTCTCCTTCACTTGGATACATTAAGCCCCAAGCTCAAATCGGGACGAACCAACCATACTCAAACAAAATTTTCTTTTCTAAAAAAAATTAGAGTTAATATTGCTAAACATGAACTAATTAGCGTTCATCAGAGACCTAAGGATTCAAGCCTGCCCTTTAAAAGCCCAGCTTTCTCTTTTGCACAAAGAGAGCAAATTTAGCTTAAATGCAAAAGACAAAGCACCCATCATAAATTGGTAAAAAAATACACATCCAAACCCAAGAAAATGGAAAAACTAATCCAATAGAACAAGCATATTTAGCTGCTAGTTAGTTAGAACAAGCAGCTCCTAAATCTCGAGCACAAAACCTTGTTTCAAGTTAACAAACAATGGAATTGAAAGCTTGTAACTCAAAACAAAAGTGATCGAGTAAATTCCATGTAAATTCATAGTTAGATCGTACTAAATCTTACTTTTTTTGGGTTTTTTTTTTTTTTAAAATAAATGTATGGACTCGTAAAAAATAATAAAAATTATTTTATTTATGTTTTTTTTTTTAAAGTAGTTCAAAGAAGTAATTACTAGGTATTTTTATATTATGAACATTATTTAAAGATTTAGACTAGTATGATTGGCTAATCTGGAATTTGGTTAGTTTAAAACCTAGAATGTTCCTTATTAAAAAAAAAAACTTGGTTAAACTAATTAAAAACTCGAATTGATGTAGTAATATAAATAAAACTTAATTATTAATTCGTTGATTTTAAAAAAAAATATATGATTTTAGTTTTTTTTAAAATTTTTATTTTTAAATCCACCTAAATTCATCTTTACAGTCCGTAAGCCGGTCAATCATGAACTCAAAGGTACAACGCCAACCTGAAAAGAAAGGCAACATCCTCTATCCAGGAGGACCCCTCATTACCCCCAGAAATTTACCTGCCCACAAACCCAAGTCCCTTCCTCTTCGATTCAAACCTTGACACGCACCAACAAAACATGTCCTTCCCTAGGATTCCTCTGTCTAGGGTTCCTTCATATCTTCACAACAGCAACAACTGCTTTCACCTTCTCCACCCGCCCTTTATCCCGGTATCCAAAACCCCATCATTACCCACTTACCAAACTGCCCGTACATACACTGATTTCAATTCCCAAACACAAGCACAACCCCCTCTTTCACTTCCCTCTTTAATACCTTCTCCTCCTGTTAATAATCCCAATGCCACTCATAGATGGAAGCCTATGTGCTTATATCACACACATGGCAAGTGTACTAAGGTAAAGTTTCAAACTTTTCAACTTTTATTAGCAATTATTACTTTTGCTGGTTTCCAGTGTTAATTCTGCTGAGAATTAGCTAAACTTAGATAAATAAGTGCAAACTTTTGTGGGTTTCTATTGTTAATTTTGTTAAACTTGTGAAAGGTTTGGACTTTTGAACTGTGATTGGTAATGGGATTTTTGTGGTTTTTATTCAGATTGATGACCCTGTTCATGTAGAGAGGTTTAATCATGATTGCTCTAGGGATTTTCAAGTGAGTGCTGCTGATTTTGAACGAAAAAGGCCTCAAGATTTTGACTTTTTCTTGGTGTTTGATTTGGAAGGGAAAGTTGAGATTCTTGAGTTTCCTGTGCTGATAATCGATGCAAAAAATATGGGTGTTGTCGATTTGTTTCACAGGTTAACACTCTTTTCTTTTTAAGGCAACGTCTAATGGTTTGTTTCTTTATTGTCTAAGTTAAATTGAAGAGTTTAGATATATATGAATGGAGTTTCTCTAATACTGTAAATTATTGCACCGTAAATGTTACATTGTTAATGGTGTTTGTTTGGGAACAATCGTAAATAAATTGGTAGCATGATCTGCGAGTTTGCATTGTTTTGTATTCTCAAAATTTCTTTTATACTTTACAGGTTTGTAAGGCCTACAGGAATGAGTGAGGAAAGAGTAAATGAATATATTTACAACAAATATGGAAAGTTTGGAGTTGATCGGTATGATGCCCTTTCTGCTTTTCATGTCTTTATTATTAGCAGAGCCATTTTTAGCTTAGGAAGCAAAATTCTGATGGTCACAAAAGCGTGTTGATGATTTTGTGTAGTTCCTCCTCAGCTCTTACCTGTGCATACTATTTTGACGATTAACAACTGCAAACTGATTATTTTATATTTATTGGCTCTCAATATATCTAAGATTAGTGATATCAGTGATGTTGCTGATGGATACTAAATGGGCCGTGAAACCAGCGATTTTCTGTAGTTAGTTTATGCATGATTGATGCTGATGACTGGTTGTAGCTGTCTCAAGAACATAACATGTTTTGTTTTGGAAAATCAGTAGTATGTAAGCTCCTTTGAGTTATATCAGCCCTGTTAGCTGCTTTACTAATAGTTTAGTATATACAGTTTCTATGATGCTATTAGCAACGTTAGCATCTCCTCTTGATCTCCATGCTTCCACCACCATTGGCAAATCTACTAATATTTTTCCTTTTCTGGTAATTACACCTCCATTAACTTAAATTTTCCTATTGTATTATAAGTTATTCTACATGGAATGAGTTTGGAATAGCAATGATTCATCTTGAACATGGTCTTAGTTTTCTATGTGTCCGGTGGAAAATTGACCCGTCTTACATGCATTTGCAGTGTGTGGCATGATACAGCCCTCCCATTTAATGAAGTTCTTCAACAATTTGAATCATGGTTGACGCAACATAATTTGTGGGAAAAGACTCGCGGTGGGCGCCTTAATCGAGCAGCTTTTGTAACTTGGTGAGTCTATCTTCAAACCAATTGTGTTCTTCTAAGTAGACATATTGTGAAGGGGGCCAAGGGCACCCTCAAAATAATAAAATAGGCTTCTTGCTTCTGGTTTGTGAAATAATATCCACTTGGTGTTCTGATCTGGTATCAGTGGAAATTGGGATGTGAAAACACAGGTCCCTCATCAATGCTCCGTGTCCAAGTTGAAGCTCCCCCCATACTTTATGGAGTGGATCAACCTGAAAGATGTCTATCAAAATTTTTATAATCCAAGAAATGAGGTATGCACACTGATTTTTTGACTCTTAAGGTTTCATAACACATCATTCATAATTCTAGTCATGAAAATTAAGATCATGTCTGAAGAAAGGATTTTTATGTATTTACATTAGGTTTAATGCTGCTGACATCCAATACAAACCAAGCCAAAAGCTTAGAGCATAGATCTGAATTTGCTTTCATTTTGCGAACCCTCTTAATGATTTTTCCGATTAGCACTTGCCATTCTGAATTTGCTATTTATGCTATCAACTATAAATTAATCATAGTTTCGATTAGTGTTGGGTACAAGTGACCCCCTTCATGATTATTACTGGTTGATGGCAATTATTCTTTCTTTCCTTATGTTTAACCTTCATTACTGATGACAGGCCAGAGGAATGAGGACAATGATGTCGCAGCTTAAAATACCAATGGTGGGAAGTCACCATCTTGGTCTTGATGACACAAAGAATATAGCAAGAGTCTTGTTACGGATGCTAGCTGATGGCGCAGTATTGCCGATTACCGCCCTGAGGAAGCCGGAGTCACCAGGAAGTGTTAATTTTCTGTACAAGAATCGCATATAATGTTATTGGTTCTAGCTCTGCAACTGTTTTTGGAAACCTTTCTTTGTTCATCATGAAGTTGTAAGAGCTGAGTATTCCTTCAAAACTTAGGAGAGCAAAAAGATGAGCACTAGAAAGAGAACAATGCACAGGCCAACAACAAATCATTTACACACGCTCGCTAAACATTCCTACATTTTTACTAAATTTATTTGTATTAGTTGATGTACTAAACACAAGACCTTTGTTTCATGCCAACTTCTAAATTGAATTTACATGGGGAAAAAAATTATAAAAAATCTTGAATTCAAATTTTGGAAAAGGGCATGAGAGAAAAAAAATATCATGTATTTTAGGTAGGATATATTATTAAAAATATCTTGATACTTTACAGTTAAATTATTAAAAATATCATGTGGTTAGATTTCGAGATTCTTTATTGATTGCAATTGAATCTAAAATTAAAACTTGATTATTGGTGTAACTTAAACATCCCTAAAACTAAACTAAAATTGTTATTATAACCAAGAAAAAACTAAATGTGTGTTTGATATTGTGGTATTTTTTATGGTTATTATATAATTATAATTTAGAAAAGTACATTTTAAAAAATTTACAAAATTATGACTTTGTTGTTTTTAATATTTCTGGATTTATGCCAAACTTAATATATTTTGATTATCTAAATACTTTTAAAAATATAATTGGAATAAACATAGTTTTAAGCAAGGTTGTTAATTTTGTTTTATTCCATTTAAAATGGTTGATATATCTTGGTTCAATTAAAAAAAAAAAACAGAATAAACTAGAATAAATTTTATTTCGCTCTAAATCTTGACTCATTCCAAAATTCCAACTAAAACATTCTGGTTCTGTTCCTACTAAAACGTTTCCGGCCAAATAGTTTTTTTTTTTTTTGTTTTTTTTTTTTAATTTCATTATTTATCACTTGGTTTATTAAATATTGTACTTCATAATTCATTGGGTTTTGTTTTGTTTTTTTTTTTTTGTGGTTATCTCAATTTCACAACCCTTGTCATGTATTTGACAAGTTAATTCAATTGACTCGATTTTTCTATCTATTTTTTAATTGATTTATTTTTTTCAATTTCATTGTTCAACTTTTTTAACATTTGGTTAATTATGAATTAAGTTTTGTTATTTGTTTGAGTTTTTTAAATTAACTTATTTTAATTTCATGACCATGATTAAGTGTTTTGCAAATTAACCAGAATAAAATTAAATCATTTTATAATTACATGATTTGGATCAATCTAATATATTGTTGTGTCAATATTTATTTTAAAAAAATATCTTTAATTTTTAGTAAAATTATATTTTTACCTGTTATCCAAGTTATTTTTTGACTTTTCAAGTTAGTCGGTCATGTTAGTTTAACTCTCTCATTTTTATTATTATTTATAATTTAAATTATATAATTTAAAATTAATTTATTTTTAAATTTAAATTATATTTATTGAGTATACATGTATAATAACATAATCCCAAAACAGCACCTAAATACTTTAAAATCAAAATATAATTTTCTATTAAAAAAAACAATGCATCAATCGAAAAAAATTGAGAACCTTGATTTCAACTGCACATCACTGTATTAACGGAAAAAAAACCTTGGGACTTGATTTTTTTTTTTTTTTTTTCCTATTGATGGAGAAATCAATAATTGGCGGCAATTCTTGCATGGAAAAAGAAAATTGAAGAAAAAAGGGAGCAAAATTATACTTAAGCACAACAGTATTCATTCTCTTCTTGGCGCGTGCCGCACTCTCCGAAAGAATTCCAGCATCAATGGACAACCCCTCCCACGCGTTGACTACACGTCAGTTCAGTCGCGTGGTACAAGGCTCAAAAAACTAGTTCAAAACCTCTCCTTTACAAGCCCTAAACTCTGCCTTATAAACACAAAAATCAAACAGAGCCCCAAATTTCTCCAGAACCCCAAACTCGGATCGGTCCAACTCAGTGAGTCGCTTCTCATATTCAAAACTTTCTGCCTCAAATCCCTCCAAAATCAAAATCCATTTCCAAAACAACACGATGAACCCTTTTTTCTCTTAAAAGTCCATATATACATATATGCACACGCCTATTCAGTCATATTTATATATAATATTGTTTTATATATTATGCAATTGAAATCGGGTTCGGGTTTGGGATCGAGTTCTTCGCCTACGGGCGCTAGGCTTCGAAAGAAGCACAAGAGACTCGATGCGATATGTGAAACCGTGTATAATCAGAACCATAGCGAGTCCCTCAATGAGGAAAAATCCGGGTCGGGTCAGGCTGCTGACTTGGAGCTTCGACGGAGTTCACGGGTCAGGCGGGCACCTGAGCTGCTTGATGTGTCACCGCCACCGGCTAAGAAACGGAAGAAGATGAATAAGAAAGTGAATTTGGGTGTTAGTAAAAGTTATAGGAGTGGTAATAGTAGTTATAAGATCGGCAATAGTAGTTTAAGGAGTGGTAATAGTAGTTATAAGATCGGCAATAGTAGTTTAAGGAGTGGCAATAGTAGTTCGAAGAGGGTTATAGAGGAGGAGGAGGATAGTGAAGGAGAAGAGGATTTGGATGATACGCCGGGAGTTGGAGGTCGAGGTTGAGGACAAGAGGGAGGAATGCTGGGAAGGGAGGAGCAGTGGGAGAGTAGCAGGAGGAAGCTTTTTGATGACATGGAGGCGGGGGAGAGTGAATTGGGTGAGGGAGAGGGGGGTTTTGATGGTGGCAAGTTTGTTATGGGTTCGAAGAGGGTGGGGAGAGTTAAGGCATTGAGTGGGCTGGAGAGTGAGGAGAAAGAGGGTGGGAATGGGCACGATAGTGAAAATGTGAGTGAGAACGATGAGGATGAGGAGGGTGAGGAAGATGATGAGATGGAGGTCGTGAGGAGTGATGATAGTGATGAGAGTGTGCTGGATTTGGGTGGTGAAATTGATGGTGGAAATGAGGAGGAAATAGGGGATGACGATGGTGTGCAGGTAAAGGGAGAGGAGGAGAAAGAGATATTGGATGGTTTGGAATTGGAGAGGAAGGATGATGGAAATGAGAACGTGGAAAATGTAGAGGATGATGAGAAAATGGAGGAGTTGGTGAGGATGGATGCAGAAAATGAGAGGGATGTTGATGAGGTTAATGGGGCTTTGGTGAATGAATTGGAGGATGGACAATGTGGTGCTGGCGAGATTAAAAAGGATGATGTGGAAAATGTAGATTTGACAAAAGGGGTGGAGGACAGAGGGTGCTGTGATAAAAATGAAAAAGATGTTGTTGAAGAGTATGTAGATTTGACAAAGCAGGTGGAGAACAAAGGTGGACTGGATGAGCTAGAGGGTGAGAAAGATGTGAAGGTGGACAAAATGAAGCGTGATTCAACCAGCAGTCTTGGCAGATCAAAGATTAAACAGGGTAGATGCTGTGGTTTGTGTGGGTGTGGAAATGATGGTAAACCACCTAAAAGGTTGGTGCAAGATGGCGGTGAGAGTGAAAATGAGGCATATAGTGGTTCATCATCTTCAGAGGACGTAAAATATGATGTATGGGATGGGTTTGGTGATGAACCAGGGTGGCTTGGTCGTCTCTTGGGTCCTATAAATGATCGTTATGGTATTGCTGGAATCTGGGTTCATCAAAACTGTGCTGTATGGAGTCCAGAGGTGCAGTCTCCTATAACCAGTTTTATTTATTTTTGCTTTACTTTGTGAATTTTCCATGATTGTAAATGTCAGTTGCTAGAGACATTAGTTCGTTGAATATCACTTTCTGTTGTTTATTATTCCCTTCATTTAGGTTTTAATAAATACCCTTTCACTCAAGATATGTTATGTCTTTGAGGATTGCTATAAGTGCGTTGTAGTGTGATCAGTTGTCCTAGGTTGTCAATACACGATAAAAAGAAAAAAAACAAAAAGAAAAAAAAAACAGAGAGGGGCTGTTGACACGTTACTCCGATGAGATGCTATTATTGTATTGACAGCAACTTTAATGGTCATGAGTGCTCCTTGATCACAATGATGGTTCCCTTTGCATGATTTAAACTGATGTTGTCTGTTCAAAGTGTTAGGGCTCAACAATAGACCACAGTTAGTCTTGCATATTATAGGAAGTAAACAATGGAATATATATTTTGGAAGTAAGCTACAACCTTTACTTTTTAATTTTTCATGGACATTCATTTTATGTAAGTGTATTGAATGGGTTCTTCTATCTTGTTTTATGAGCTAGTAGATTTGCTGCAAGAACTGGGAGTTTTTAAACATTAATTTGTGCTTCCATCTGACTATTATGTTGCAGTAAATCTCCATACCCTGTGATCTGTGTTTGCAGGTTTATTTTGCTGGCTTGGGTTGCTTGAAAAATGTTAGGGCTGCACTTTGCAGAGGCAAAGCATTAAAATGCAGCCGCTGTGGAAGGCCAGGGGCAACTATTGGATGTCGTGTTGATCGGTGTCCGAAAACTTACCACTTGGTTGGTTATTTTATTTGCTGTGCAAAACATTCTTCTGTATTGGTTTTTATTCTGATTTATTTTTTTCTTGCTTATATTATTTTATTTTTCCAGCCTTGTGCACGAGCCACTGGCTGCATTTTTGACCATCGAAAATTTCTTATAGCATGCACATATCATCGGCATCTCTTCCAACCTTATGGTAATCAACATGCAATGTGGATAAAGAAATTGAAAGCTAAGAAAATGAAGTTACAATTCAGGAAGGTTTCAAATGATGCTTGGCGAAAGGATGTTGAAGCGGAAGAAAAATGGTTGGAGAACTGTGGTGAGGATGAAGAGTTTTTAAAACGTGAAAGCAAGAGGCTTCATCGGGATTTGTTGAGAATTGCTCCTGTGTACATTGGAGGCTCAGACACTGATGGTGGAAAACTATTTGAGGGCTGGGAGTCTGTTGCAGGGCTTCAAAATGTCATCCAATGCATGAAGGAAGTGGTAATTTTGCCTCTATTATATCCTGAGTTCTTCAGTAATTTAGGGATTACACCTCCTAGGGGTGTTCTTTTGCATGGGTACCCTGGAACAGGTAAAACTCTTGTAGTGCGGGCATTAATTGGTTCATGTGCTCGTGGTGATAAACGAATAGCATATTTTGCTCGCAAAGGTGCAGACTGCCTAGGAAAGTATGTTGGGGATGCTGAGCGCCAACTGAGGCTCCTGTTTCAGGTCGCTGAAAGATGTCAACCTTCAATTATATTCTTTGATGAGATAGATGGATTAGCACCTTGTCGTTCAAGGCAGCAAGATCAGACTCACAGCTCAGTTGTATCCACACTGCTTGCTCTTATGGATGGTTTAAAATCCCGGGGTTCAGTTATAGTGATTGGTGCAACCAACCGTCCTGAGGCTGTTGATCCAGCATTACGTAGGCCTGGGAGATTTGATAGGGAGATTTACTTTCCATTGCCATCAGTTGGGGACAGGGCTGCGATTCTCTCCCTCCACACACGAAGTTGGCCTAAACCTGTTACTGGGTCTTTGCTGAAGTGGATTGCAAGACAAACTGTAGGTTTTGCTGGTGCTGATCTGCAGGCTCTTTGTACTCAAGCTGCCATTATTGCTTTGAAGAGGAATTTCCCTTTGCACAAAATGCTAGCTGCTGCAGGCGATAGATCTCCTGGTGCTAAACGCATTCCTCTTCCAGCTTTTACAGTGGAAGAGAGGGACTGGTTGGAGGCTTTAGCTTGTTCCCCACCCCCTTGCTCTCGTAGAGAAGCAGGGATAGCTGCTTATGATTTGGTCTCCTCCCCTCTTCCCACTCACCTCATTCCATGTCTTTTGCAGCCATTATCCACCTTGTTTATTTCATTGTATCTGCATGAACACCTCTGGCTGCCTCCTACTCTTTTGAAAGCTGCAAAAATGTTTGAAACTCTGATTGTTTCTTCTTTAGAGAAGAATAATATGCCTACTGATCGTTGGTGGTCTCACATTGACAGTTTCCTTAGAGAAGCAGATGTTGCCAAGGAGCTATGGAGGAAACTTTCATGTGTTGGCATATTAACTAGAGAGGTTATTTGTGCTGATACTGATGCCTTTGCAGATGAAACTGATGCTGAAAGTGTTCAGGCTGAACCTTCTGCAGTTCATAATAGGGGCATGCACACTAGTTCTCGAGAGGTTTCTTTTGCATCGAGCAAGAAATCTGGATTTCGAGTATTGATAGCTGGGAGTCCCAGATCTGGCCAGAAGCATCTTTCTTCTTGCTTTCTTCATTGTTTTGTCGGAAATGTTGAAATTCAGAAGGTTGATCTGGCTACTGTTTCACAAGAGGGGCATGGTGATATGGTGCAAGGAATAACAAGAATATTAAGTAAGCCTCTCTCGCACACTCTCTTTCTCTTTCTCTTTCTCTTTCTCTTTCTTCCATATTTTGTTGGCAAGATTCATGATTTCAGCTACACGAGATTCATGATCACAATGTTTGCATAGTAACCTTGTATTTTGTTTTCTACTCAATTCCTGGGATTGGAGTGCATTTTTTTTCATTGCTGTAGAGTTAGCTTGAGTATTTTAATTGACTGTTCCAGCAAACATCGCTCTTTGTTTTGTATTGCAAATTTATCATTTTAAGAGTATTTCAGTATTTCCTTTTTTGTGTTGCTCCAAAAAAACACTATTACCTTCTAGAAAATGGCCAAGATCTTCATCTATTTATTAATGTAGGTTAGTTTTCAAATGTACACATGTTTTGGCCTGTTATTGTGGACCTTAAATGAAGGTTAGTTTTCAAATGTACACAAGGTGAAGGATTTTTTCAACTCTTTGATCTGCTTTGCTGACTATATGATGTGGAATCCAGTAATGTATTTAAATGTCATATATAATATCATGTCCTTGTACTTGGGATTCCTGTCCTGGCCACAACAATTAATATTGGAATTAGATGCTGTTGAAGGATTTTAGTAGCTACTGAACTCTCTAATTTGGTCCCTTATCAATTTGACATATCTGTTTATTTTTATTTTTTTTCCTTTTAAACTTTAACAGAACTTTTAACTGCTAGTCAAGCTGAGAACTGACTGTAAAACTTCTGGCTTTGGACATAAAACACTGGGTATCTAATCTAGCACCTGGATAGCACCACACAATTCCTTAAAGGTTTCAATAGTCTCTCAGTTGGTCTTATTGGAATAAAAAGCATATACATATTTTTTTGCTGTCATAGGCCATCTATCTATTTAGGAGTAGAACTCGCAAATTAAATTCATACTGATATATAAATGCTCACATAATGAGATTGATTGGTTTTCATAATTTGCCCTTGACTTCCTTTCTTTGGTAATTATGGAGGAGTGGGGAAGACACATGGGAACTCATTGGTAACTTGAAAAAACTACACTGGTCTTTAGGACTGACATACAATTTAGTTTGTAGTTTAGTACCTTCAGCATAAAATAATATTCTCCCTGTGATTAAGGATACACAGAGTTGGCTGTCTTTGTCAACTCTTCTTGACCTTTGTAGCTTAAGACACAAACTCAAAAATGCACTTGCATGAATTCTCACTCCTATCTATTTGCCCTGGCAGTGAAGTGTGCCAGTTTCCAATCATGCATGATATTCCTGCCAAGAATTGATTTGTGGGCTGTGGAGACATGTCATAAAGTTAATGACGACGGTGATGCATCTTCTTCAATTAACCATCAAGTTTATGAGGAGAAAGAATCCTCTTTGACAAACAGTCAAGTTGTGGAAGAGGAAAATGAGTCACCCATCCATCAATGTATACCGGCTGAAATGACAGAACCTCAAGATGCTGCCCGAAGTATATCACCTGCCTGGAGCTCATTTGTTGAGCAGGTGGAATCGATATCCGTGTCTACTTCCTTGATGATTCTGGTATGAGTTTGATTTTTTTTGGATAATTGATATCTCATGTTAAAAGTATGCGACAAGATACACTTTCTACTTATCTAGCAATACTCTCACAATACGTAATTGAAATTTTCATATGAAATTAACTCTAGGGAATCTTGAAGGATATTATAGTACATGTTATTCTTCCTGTTTCAACAAATATAAATTTAATTAGGATTCTGCAAGTGCAACTGAATTAGTAATCAACTTATAGCATAACGTGTATACTGTATAATGAAAATGAGATACAAAAATGCTTTCTTGGCATAGAACCAATAACTTTGACTAAAGGTTTTCAAGTTGGGAATTGGTTGTCTACCCATGAAAACAATGTTCTTGTATGTTGAGTGAATTCTATTTATTACTAGTAGGCAACCTTTCGCATCTGCAGTGTCTTTTAACCTGTACTACATAAAAGTTTGCATGTGCATCAGTTTTTCCTGTGCAAGAATCTCTAAAACTATACCAAATCACTTCATATATTATCAAAACTAGTGTTTTTTTCTGATAGAGATTGATTAGTTTAGCTATTGATTAGAGAGTGCTGTTATGTGCCATTCAGTCCATTTCCTTGCATGTTTGTGTGCTGCAGGCTACCTCAGAGCTTCCATCCTCAGAACTTCCCCAAAGAATAAGGCATTTCTTTGAAAACAATAGCTCGAATAGCAGGCATTCAACTCCATTGGAGCACACAGTACCCCGATTTCCTGTTTATATTGATGGGAATTTCAACCATGATACAGTGATCAGTCTTTCAGCAGAAGCATTATTGAGGGACATAATTCAACCATTTGTTCAGTTGATTCATCTTAAAGCTCACATCCCTACAAATATACCCAAACATCATAAAACTTGTGATTCCATTCTTGCTTGTTCAAATGCAGAATATGACAATCAAAATCTTTGTTCAGTTGTTAAAAATGAGGCTGGCACACAATGTCCTCATGGTCCTTTAAATGTTCCACCACCACCCAATAATAGAAGTTCGAAAGGAAAATCAAGCATGTTGTTGGCAATCTCTACATTTGGCTATCAAGTTCTGCGGTATCCTCATTTTGCTGAACTTTGTTGGGTCACATCTAAACTTAAAGAAGGTCCTTGTGCAGATGTTAGTGGTCCTTGGAAGGGATGGCCTTTCAATTCTTGCATTATTCGTCCCTGTAACTCATTAGATAAGGTGGCTGCTGCTTGTAGCTCTGGCAATATTAAAAGCAAAGAGAGATCAGGTTTAGTCAGAGGGTTACTTGCTGTTGGTTTATCAGCATACAAGGGTGAGTACAATTCACTTAGAGAGGTCTCCTTTGAGGTAAGGAAAGTTCTTGAGCTTCTAGTTGGACAAGTTAATGAAAAAATTCAGGCTGGGAAAGATAGATATCAATATGTTCGTCTTCTATCACAAGTGGCTTACCTGGAAGATGTGGTCAACAGCTGGGCATTATGCACTGCAGAGGTACGGTGGACTGTTATCATTTGTTTGTTAATTCATCCATTTCACTAGTAGCTTGATCGCTCACAACCTTTTTTCTCATTTCAGTTTAGAGCCCGACACTCAAGTGAAAGTGGCAAATGCTAAACTGAAAACCATGGAATTCCCAGGTAATGATACCTGTGCAGATGATTCTGTTGAAAGACAGCACAAGGGAGACACTCCTGATAGAAACTTCCATGAAAGTGAAAGGCTGGAAGAAAGTCCCAAGGGGTTTTCGGATAAAAATCAGGAAGGAGGTGAATCAAATAATGTAGAAAATGGTTTCTGTGATCTTAACCTTGAGGACAGAGCTGTACTTTCAGAAGATGGATCAGAACAGCATACCATCCTCTTTGAAGGTGCCAAAACTGATAACCATCAAAATTCTCCTGCTGATAATCAGTTGGCTTGTAATATTGCAAATAAGCAGAATGGGACCTCTCACAGACAAAGTGAACCTGAAATTACTAAAAATCTTGCAGTTACTGATGGAAATTCAGAAACCTTGAAACATTCTAATGGATGTACACTCACAGAACCTGCCCCCTTTTCTGAGAATGGTCTCTGCAATTCAGGTGAATTGGGTGCCTTAAAGCTCTCTGACCCTGGGAGCTCCTGCAATCAGAGTAATGGATTGGCTGCAGAGGGAATGGTAACATTTGATGATACTGAACCTAACCATAGCGAGCATGCTGAAGACATTGACGTCTCTCTGGTTGAAACTAGCTGTCCTCCTAATTCTGGCATTGTGTGTGTTTGTATCGCTGCTGCTCTGTATGTCTTAATGCTGTACACGACATGATTCAGAAATTCCTTGCTTGCAAATTGGCATTAAACAAGAGCAATTTGACAGTAGAGGATGTTCACGATGCTGTTGCATCATTGTCAGTCGATCTTCTTTCAGTGATTAGAAAAATTGATGTTACTGAAGAAATCAGCAATTCATTCAAGGAAAGCTCTGATAGAAATCCTGAAAGATATGATGGCTTCTCAGAATTGCATAGCTGTCAATGTAAAAGTTCTGGAGATAGTTCAATTGTCCCAACAGAATGTGGTTGTCACTCTGTGTTCGAATCTGTAACTGTGAAAGCAAGTCATTCGCCAGGCTCCCAGTTTGGACTCGACCCAAAATTCATTTTCAGAGATGGCATTCTTGTCCTTGTAGATACCACCGAGGATGTTTCTTTCCATTGTAAATATGAGACTTTGTGCCTTTGTTCTCTTGTAAAATCAGTAGCAATGATGAAGCAACCTTTTGGTTGATTTTGCATAGCTTGGAATTGCCTGGCAATGGCAACTCGGGTCCTTAACACAGTTTGTAGGTTTATATCCTCTTCCTATATAGAATCAAAATTTTGTCAGTAAGTTGATGTTTATTTTGTTTACCATTGTCAGCAATTCAAAGAGCTTTGTTTTCTAATTGTAGCTCTAACTCTTCGTGATTCTCAAGTCAAGTACTACCAAGATTACAGAATCTGACAATAACATCATGGATGGTCACCCCGTGGTTGAGTCTATTACCAGCTTGCTAGAAGATAGAAAGGGATAAAGTGATTGGGTAAGTTTAAGGTTTAAAATAATAAGAAGCCACCCTACAAAAAGAATGCTGGCAAGTTGTTACCGCGTTGTTGCAGATCATCCATTCATGTATGCTGTGACAATAATTTGTTACCATCATTGTCACCAAGCGTGTCGGTGGCTTCCTTGCAAAGCAGGGGACTGGAATTTTGGGTTTTGATTGCCTGTCTTGGTGGTGGGGAATGTCAATGGAGCGACAAGAGAATGTTGCATGAAGGTAAGGCAATTTCCAGCAGGTAAAGTCTTGCCAGCAGAGTCCCTGACCCTCTTATTAATAATGTATCTGAGTTGTGGGATATTTTGAACCGCTTTTTGTCAACAAAGCACTGCCCAACTGTGTATGGATAGGAGGGGAAAAGAAGGGAAGGTTATTAAAGGCAAGTGCTTGAAGGAAATGGCAGGGCTTGAACCTCTTTGTTTGGATAGACAAGGAAATGGGAAGGGAATAGAAAGATTATTCCTTGAGGATGAAATATAATGTCCAATTATGCATCCATATTCCGTGTCTTCCACGGTATAACTCAGGAAAACCTCGCTCCTCAATCAACATTAAGCAAGAGCAGCAGCAGAGGGTGTTCATGATGTTGCAGTATCGTTGTTGATGGGTCTCAGTGCTCTCAGCAATCACAGAAGGTTGATATTAATTGCCAAGTAATCAGACAAATCATTTTTATGAAGCTTGACATGGGAATTCTGAAAAACTTTCAGACTGTCCGAAATTGTTCAGCTTTGATTCCAGTAGTTAATAGATTTGGTTCTGATTTCACTTGCTTACTTGGTATAAAGCCTGCTCTTCGGACTTACTTGATTTCAAAGCAAATTGAATTATGGTTACCAAGTCTGACATCAAAGGATCACCCTGTCGTGGAGTACCCTACCTCCAGCATGCTAAAATAGAAACAAAATATTTGATTAATTCCATGTTCTTACACAGTCAAATATAAAAACATTTTCCAATCTTGCTTTTGACCTAGCAGTTCAAAACAAAACATTATATAAAATTGCAGACAAAAGAGAAGTCTCACGTTTAAATCCTGCCATTTATACCTTGAGAACCAAAAACATCAAATGACCTATGGTGAAATGTAGCATTAGTCGATCGTCTTAGCTGAAGTTACTCAATTTGGCGAGTATTTGATTCACTCCTTTTGAGAGCTGTAGCAGGAAAATTATAGACTATCCTGTCGAACAACTTCTGATTCAGAAGAGGATGCTTGCTCATAGTATGTGCATCAACTCCATGCATTATAGCACATCCAAGTTCCTCTAGCTCCCTTAAGTTTGTTGCAGCTCTTGAATACTTCAGCATCATGGTATTTTATGTTTACAGAAGAACCAAAGGCTTTGCCCAAGCAAGCAGCAAAAGAAAAATCACCTTCTCCTACCAGTAGTATTTTATGACAACAGCTATAATGCCTTATCCATTTTTCTTCCTTATTGTTATCATCTATGCTAAGCATTTCCATTTGGTTCTCTAAACTATCCATAATTTCTATTTGGCTCTCTCTTCTGTTGAAAATGGCCGGTTCTAGGTTGAAGGAAAAGAATTTTAGATGAGAGATGAAACAGCTGACAGGAAGTCTACTCTTTAAAAAAAAGACCAACGGAGGGTGACTTTATGGTGGAAGAATACATCATTATGTTTCCATTTGTGAGAAATTATTTCATATGGCTTAGGCTCATTTAGACTAAACCAGTCACGTTTCAGGAATCCAGTGCAGCAGCTAGCCCAGGAGTAAACTCCACCAATCAATCACATAGATTCAGTCACCATTCTGTACGAATTTATGAGATCAAACCAGCTGGAGATCATACTAATGAGAGGCTTTACTAAAAAAATTGTAGCTAGTCACCAGTGAAAAGAACAGGGAAAAAAAAAGAAGAAGCAGAAGTGTAGGGCATGGAAATAATAGTCTTTCATTTGTTATAATTTGCATAGACAAAAGGAAAGGTAAACAAGAGAAAAAAGCCATGTTCTACGGAGACATTCTTCGCTGTACGCTATGAAGTTGTAAGAATTCTGAGTGATGATATTTCTTTGTAGTCCTTTTTCTGAAGAAATAAATTGGATTCCATTAATTCATATCTTCAAAAGCACTGAAAGACATCCATGAGAAACAATCACAATATATCTCTTATAAAAAGAAAAGAAACGGAAATCAATCTTGTGTTTCGTGCCATATTAAGCTAGAAGATGAGCTACTAGATTTGCTTGAAGAGACGATAGTTGCAGCTTTCTTCCTGTAAGACAAATATCCTTGATACATCTTTGAGTTCCATGCTTCTATAAATGTGTGTAACCAAAAACAGTTAGGTTATCACTTTCAAGCTCAAGAAAAACCAGTCCCAGGCACATCTAGACCAAACAGAAATGTGAAATTGCATTGGACTAAATAAGTTTGAAATGAAACTTGAAACACTTCTTTTTTCCCGATAAACTGGAAATTTATTGACTAAAACACTACAAGGGAAAGGAGCCAACTTGGGGAAAGAGGTTTACATTACAAGCACAGGGCTCAGAAAAATCTGAATAATTGAGCTACAAGAGTATCAAGCTGAACAGCTCCAGTGACTTAATGGCATAATTTTAATCAGCCAAGATGAAAACCATATGACATATCAAAGCAGAATAGAAGATGGCCATAGTATTGGAGCTCAATATTAGCCTTGAGCTAAGCAATCTGATAAAGATTACAGAAGTGTGCTATTCACTTGGATGGATTTACTATTTGAAGAAAAAGCCATCTCAAAGCACACAGTATCATACTTGTCTGCAAAAAGATAGTAGATTCTTTTCAGGATGGCAAAAACAGGATTTCAACTTGAATCCTGCTGCATCTTCGCTTATGCGAAGAGTATCAATGTCAATAGTTGTATCGATGAGGATGAGGGGAACTTAAGGTTTCTACTCGAAACATATTCAGGCCTTCGGTGCATGAATTTATTGCGTCAAGCAATTGTAATCCAGGCAAATTTTGAAGATACAACAGTTCCCAACAACAAAAGTCTCATCAGCACAAGAGCCTATCCAATTTATATTCGTATCCTGGATAATCAGAAACTCTGAATTAACTTTCTTAACCAAGAACAGCCCAGCATCCTCAGCTGATTTCTCAATTTCCCACTTCTTATATGGATACGTGGTCTTGTGAATCACATGAATTTCTTCATTCTCTTCCAATGTATCATGTGCACTCTTCAGGAAGCCCTTCACCAACCTTTTGACGACTTCTAAAGATAGGAATAGAAAATGTGCAATTATCACTTATTCCTTAATTTCAAATAACTATCTAATGAGAATTTAATGAGGCAAGTGGTTCTAGATGAACTTACCCAATTGGCGAATATTGTTTTCTTCAATCCATATAAGAGCAGTTTGAGGAAAATTAAACTCTGTCCTGTCAAATAATTTCCAACTGAGAAAGCGGGTCCTTGTTCATGGTATGTGCGTTTACACCATCCAAGCTCCTCAAGCTCTCTAAAGTTTCTTTCAGCTCTCTGATTGTACTTTCGTATTATGGTATGTATTATTTGTAATGAAAACCAGTTAGAATGGATCCATGATCCAACAAATGATGTTAATATATCTAGCATCCAGGCTGTTGAAAAAATATATTACCTTCAGATCGGGTAGAGATCAGTGACAACGATGTTAGTGGCAGAACCAAAGGCTTTAGCCAAGCAAACAGCAAAAGAATAATCACTTACTCACACTAGAAGTATCTTATGACAGCTACTGTAATGTTCTATCCATTTCTCCTTTTTTTATTATATAGACTAAGCCCTTCCATTTGACCCTCTAAACCATCCATTTCTCTCTCTCAAGAATGACCAGTCTTCTATATATTATACTTGCCTTTAATTCAACTTTCAAGCAGCTCTTCTTCTATCATGAATATACTACTACTACCATGCATGGTACTGCGAAGGGTTCCAGTTTTATGGCCCAATAGTCCATATGCATGCAATGCCTGTTCAACTTTGGTCGAGGTCCAAGCATGGTGATTTTGTATTTGGAACCTTTATTTGAAATTTACTTGGAGTTCTCTACTAAAAGCAGGTGATGGTGCATTAAGCAAGATAATTAATTCTTCTTGTAAATTAAAATGGATTGTCTCATTGCTAGCGGAGAAATTCAAAAAACACCATGACTTTTGGATGGCCAGATATTTTTCAAAAATTCAGACACTCCAAGAAACTAATTCGTCCCTGTCAGCTCTCTATAACATGATCAGATTTTTTGCATGCAGGATCCGCCCATCCAAGCCGTGCATGATATAATGTCTCTGATCAGTAACTTCGGAATGTTTCTGAAAAGCACTGGAAAGACTAACTATTGGTGAAGCCAGAAATTTGTGCAAATGTATTATTAACATGCGCAAGGCCAAGGGGAGTTACTATATATAAGTGAGACAAAGGTGCATGTCTTTAGGGATGTTAACGATGTTGGTCCAACATTGTTAGTGGATCTTCTTTC